>NW_009942972.1:20211-43558 GCF_000696875.1 Nestor notabilis | reverse complement strand
ATCAGGGCTGCAGGGGGGGGTTCCCCAGAGCGCAGCAGAAGGGGGAGAATCCCCTCCCTCCACCTCCACTGTTGGCTCTGGGCTCAAGGACACACTGCTGGCATACTTCACCATGGAAGAGTGTAGACAGAGTGTGGATTTCACACCAGTTCCATAGAGGGCTGGTGTGGAGCCTGCTTGCTGCTTCAAAATACTTGCTGCATGATGGCACCTCGCCCTCAGGGGGTTCACTGCACAGATGTGAAGTGCAGGGAGGAAGAAGCAGCTCTGTCCAGGAGTGTGCATCTGCTCCATGAGCACCCAACTGCTCCGAGGTGACACCATGGGCTTGCTGGTGCTGCTTCCTCACTGGAGAGAGCTTTCCCAGTGCTTTATAAAGTACGGACAAAGACATGCCCATTGCAATTCAAAGCCTCCTTCACAAAAAGTTGTTCACCAGATGAGACAGGCATCAATAAACTAACACATGTATTTTTAAAAAGTGCAATGTATTAATAAACGTTTTTATATAATTTGGTCTCAGTTAAGACTATTACAACATTAACAGTTCTGTAAACCACACAGAAAGTTGTCATAAAAACATACAAAATTAAGGCAACACACATTGACCCAAACTCACTGTTGGTCCCATTGGAGTCCATTGTAAGGCAAATGGAATCAGGCACGGCAGCAGAATCAGGGGACTTTTCCTGTACACTCAACCCATGTATTTTACTCAAGTTTCATGTTCTACTTTCATTGCAGGGTTTTAACTTAAAAGTGAGGAGTATTTTTTTAAACAACCTTGCTTAACCCTTACAGTACTGTATATTTCCAGGCCACCTTCCCAGCAGCCACGTAAAGGAACATGAACAAGCTCACAGCCTTCAAAGGGTTAAAGCCAAGGCTGCAGTCAACTTCAAAGAAGTCCAGAGAGCGTAGTTCACTTCTCTCTACAGGGAGTGTGAGAGTAAGGGTCCGAAAACCTCCGTTTGACTTTTGCTGTTGGTTCGTATTCATCCAAGAGTTCCTGAGCGTGGGCCACGGCAGACCCTTGTGCAATGTACACCGAGTGGATTTTATCAGTTCGCCTCGCCGGCTGCTCCCTTCGTCTAACCATTATTTGAGACTCTTCGTTAGCTGAAATCCTGCCCTGGGATTCTGTACATTTGAAAATCCCGGGAGGAAGTTTTATATTTGCTGTTGGCATCACTGGAGTTCGACGGGGCACTTTAATCCTGGATAGCGTTAAAGATGATCTGTGTCTTGAAGCCAAGGATGCAGAGGAAGAATTTGAAGAGTTTTGCAAAAGAGAAGGCACTTTGCAAATGTCTTTGGCAGGCTTACTGGAGCCTTGAGTATGGCAGCATAATCCAGTAATTGCTTTAAAGAAACAAAATCCTTAGATACTGAAAGCATGTAACTTGATACAAGCAATTGTGAGCAGATAGCATCTGGTCACCTGGCTTTATGTGGTGGAAGATGTAGAATAAAAAAATCACACACTACCTTAATACTGACCTTCGGTATCCATCCGTCCCGTTCTATCTTCAAGCAGGCTCTCTGTGCTCGCCGAGGTCTCCGAGTCTACGTTTTCCTCATCAGAGCCCCGCTGATCGAGCTCAGGTAACCGGTAAGTTATATCTTCCCTGCATCAAAACAGAGATTGTAGCAATCTAAAACACAGCATCTCTGATAGGAGCAACTTTGTGCAGCTCCTGTTCAGAGGTAAACCTTCCAGCATGCAGTCATTAAACATTAATTCTCATGGGTTTTCCTCTCAGCTAGTTCTTTGTACTTTCCTTTTGCCCTTCATAAAGGCCTGCAGAACAAAATTAACTGGATCATTTTGGACAAAAGGTATACTCCTTTGCTACCTGTATTACCCCCAAGCGCACAGGGCATGCTCTGCAGAGATAAAAGGTGACTCACTTTTCTTCTTTTATTGACTGTATGCGATCAATGAGAATCTCCTTTTCCCGGTTATCTGCTTCAGAAACTTCCTCATCTTCATGCAACGAGTCCAGTTCCGAGTTGCCACTGTCACTGCCTTTGACCTGTGAGCTTTTACTCTGCAAGACAAATTTACATGTAACACTTCTCATAAGCCATACGAAGCTATACAAGTCTAGACTGTCTACTAGTTGCAAGGTGGAAGACAAATGAGTAGGCCAAATGAAAGGCTGATGGAACTGATGGAGAGCTGTTAGTTATCCATACAAATGCCTCAAAAAGCAATATAAATTTTTCTATTCACCTGATTTCTGGGGTTTTGTTACCTTTAAGCACAGCAATTTGGATTTGCCAGCCTCAGATTAGTTTTAGTAGTCATTTACAAGTAGTATTATTACATTGAATACATGTTACATTCAGAATGTATGTAAAATACCAGTCATGACAGAACAGGTCAGCAGCCCTGCATGCAGTCTGAGGAGAAAGTTGCACCAATACATGCAGTCTTGATTGTTCAAGAGTATTTAAAACCAAGTTACAATACACGTAGTAAGTATTTTAGTCATGCAATAGTACCATAAGGAACCTCCCCCCCCAACCACATGCATTCTTAACACAGGCAGTGTACATACCAGCATCCCCTCATAAGGGGAAGAAAACCCAAGTTTTACAGGCCAGAGCTAGGGAGAGATCAAGACCAAATTCACTATATGAGGCTTCTGATCAGAGTTTGGTTTGGTTTAAATCAATACAACAAAACCAAAAGAACACACGTATCTGCCCTAATAGAACACGGCATGTTTTTGTCCACTACCCCCTCTTGAGCGAAGGATCTCCTTTGCCACATAAGAAGGTCAGCAATCTTAGTTCTACTGATTGAATTATATGGAAGAGATTTTGACCACTACAAGAGCGGATCCCCACCCCTGCACCCTTCATTTATCAAGCAGACTACAGTGCAGCTGTATATTTAGCTCCTATTTACAGCTTTGGGTAAGTACAAATCCCTTTTTTTCCTTGCAATTGATCTTTGACATACTGAATGGGATAGACAGGATAAATAAGTAGCATATCCCTTCCCAAGAAATTGGTGAGATGCTTTCTGCTGGATGGTGTGGCTTGGTGGTTTGTTTCAACACTTACCATGTTCTGCCGAAGCAATGAGAGGCGTCGAAAAGCAATGCTTTCAGCTGCTTCCAGCTGATTGATTTCATCCATTTTTATCTTGTACTTCCTTATCTGTTCCTTTATGAGCATCTCTACACACCTGGAGAAAAGAGCAAGAGTTTATTGAGCAGCCTCTTTCTTTAAATGCTCTGGAGACAATGACAGTGGGACGAGATACCTCTCCTGGCCTGGGGATGTTTGCCACACACGCACACGGATGACATGCAGTCAAAGTGCCCAATGGCATGGGAACAGGTTGAAGAGACCAACACAGCAAGCAAAACAGGACAGACTGTTGAAGACACTGGCACATGTTCTTCCTGGGATAACCAGAGCCTCTCATGCTGACTGTACACAACAATGGTAAGTAAACAGATATTACCATGGCTGCTAACTGCTTCTTCTACCCATCTTCCCTGTGCTGCCACAGACTGGTAGACACAGAATGACCCTGCAACTGCCATTTTCCACCTCTGTGGCCCCATGGGTCAGTAAGAAGTCACAAAAAGCTTCAATTTTTCAAACTTTGTTTTCACTGGAGGCAGACACAAGGCCAGCCATGCAGTGAGGATGGAGAGGGGCATTCAGAGAGCCAGAGCTGCTGGAGGGTGAGAGGAGATCAAAGTGGCTCAAGGACTGAACCTTCTTCCATTCAAGGAACACCACAGAAGAAATAATCAGGGGTTTTCAAATATGCAGGAGACAGTTTAATTCTATATCCTACTGTTTATTATGGCTTGTATCTCAGCAAAATATGTATGATTAGTGTACAATCCCCACAAAAGATTATCTTGATGTAAATACAAACCTGCTATTTAAGACTTATGTCACCCTACTTTATGCTTTGTGAACTTGATACAGGTGGGAAGACTTGGAGAAGGGCATACAAATGGACAGCAATATCAGAGTCAGAATTTAGCAACTCTTAACCCCGAGTTTCTCATCTTGATATGACTAAGCTTGTAACAAATACAAGTAGTAGTACTGGCCTTCCATCCTATTTCAAAGCACTACTTTGCAGCAGACTGATAAAACTTACATGGTTGTTTTTGAAACATCCTTCATGCTGGTTAAAGGGTCAGAGGTATCAGGACAACGCAAAAGGCACGGAGCAAAAACAATGGCCAAGGCATTGGGTGACATACGGTTGACATCTTCTATCAAAGCCACTCTGAAATTCAATGTTCAGGGGAAAAACAAAACAGATTTTAAGCAAACCTTGCTCGAATAGAAGCAATCTGACCAACCTTTGCCAGAGTTCCCAAACAACATGTATGGAAATCTGTGGGGTACTAAGTATGTAGAGCAGTCCAAAGAAGTTTTAAAATTCACACCTAAGTAGTCAAAGTTTCATACATCAGAGAAAGGAACAGGATGCCAACCCAGGCTAAACTAATCTGGTAACCTCTTAAAGCAAGTCTGGTGATTCAATGCCTCCTCCTTAAAAATACCTTTTTTCTCTGTTCAGAGGACCACCTGGAAAATTCTCAAGTTCCTTGGATAAGAGCAGCCTCTTTACCAGTACCACTTATCCCTGCTCCCAAAACTAGTGTTTGTGCAAGCATTTATAATCGTTATGCAATCCCTACCAAGTATACTGACATCCTTGGTTCACTGTGTACCCATCTGTATAAACACTGGTGCTCAGGAAAGACTCACCTAGTCTTTCAGATCTACCTTGTCTTCAAAGTTGTTCTTACCTGATTTGATACAAATACACCAGAGGGTAGAAGTAAGCACAACTATCAACTTCAATTCTTTCATTTCTAGACCAGCAGCACAATCACTACACCAACACTTTGGGATTTAAGATTCTAGAAAGCTTCCAAGAAGGACTCAAAAACATCTCATGGAGTTTCCCTCCAAAAGAAGTAATTAAATTCATTACTTGACCAGATGGAAGATGAGTCGCTCCAAGGTATTATGATTTGCTTGTGGAAGCTGTTCAAGAACACTGTAAATGGCACTGAGTTGCTCCTGCTTTTCTGGTAGTTCTGCACAAAGGAAGAAAGCACAAGATGATAATCACTGTGCAACACCAGCGAGAGGCACTCACTGACATTGTCTCAAACTGTCTGCAAGAGAGATTAAATTCTTAGAGGTCACGCTGCCATTCCATTGTTACAACTGGATATTAAAGTAACCCCCATGGCACTGCAATCTTCCTGCTTTTTCAGAGCTGCTGTAGTTAGCAGTTGTCAAGTGACACATCAACACCTCCATCAAGATTTAGAATGCCTTAATGGGGAGAAATTCCCTGAAAAGTGTTCCAAGTAAGATGTCTAAAATCATTGCTGTGAGTATACTGGAAGCAGACTCTTTCACGAGCATGAGCACCTTCAAAGTTTTTTTCCCAAGGGCATGATGAGTTCAAAACATTGCTTTGAACATTTCTAAGACCTACCTACAGCTCGGAGAAAGTCATTGTACTGTGCAGATGTCATCAGTGGATCTGGTAACTCCCGGAGCCATTGCTTAAGGACACCCGTGATAGTGTGAATAGGGTAATTCTCCAGTTTCACAGAATTTGGATCTGAAAAGTAAAGGTTTTATTTAGAGCAGTTCATTCCTTTGATGTACAGAACGGGAACCCCAAAGTAGTAAGATTAGAAATACTCAGATCTCGTGGTCAAAGAATCCAAGTGGCAATTTGGAAGTTAAAAAATAGTCTGCTGATAGTGATTTATATGTATTAAGCAGCTTTTTCCATCCAAATTGCAGGGAAAACTGCAAGTCAAAAGGGCAGACAACATTGCCTGACCTGCTTGCAGCAACTGTTTCAGCTCCTTCATTCGATTTGCTGATCCTGATTTCCTGTAAATGCCTTCTGTGTAGAGGCCATGCATCTCCACATACTCCAGTAACTTCTCCATGACAATGGGGACAGAATTTCTCTCACTGGTCAGCAAACTCACACACACTCCAAAATGACGTGGTTCCGTGTCCTGTTCATTCTGGAATTGATACAGACCAAACACTGTGAATAGCTGTTCCCAAGCTAGAAAATTCCATTGCTTCATGCTATAATTAGCTTATGCTTCCAGAAACAAAAGCTGAGTGTTTTATTCTAGCTGGCTACAAGTCTTTGATCACAAGACAGATTTCCTGAGCTGCAGCAATGAAGAAACCTTATAGTACACACAGAAGGATTTCTTTAACAGTTTTGTCCAACACAGCACACACATTCTAAGCAAAAGTTCCCAAATTAGCTCAAGTATCACCTTTTAGAAGAGTGTTCTGTTTGTGCAGCTGCAGGGCCTGCCTCTATGTGCAGACAGAGAAGGGAACTGTTTAAGCAATTTTTATTTAGTGCCTGGACATTCACTGTTCATCTGAGGAAAAAAAGGCAGCATTTCGCATGCATCGCTTCTGGTATCACAGTTCCACATCCCAGATCTACAGTTCTTACCTTTTTTCCACAGGATGTACAGCTGCTCTGGATTTTGGACATGCATTTCTTGTGACAAGTCAACTTGCAAGCTAGAGATAGAAGCAATTGTTACAAGTCTTCCAAATCACATTAGAATATCTTGTCTTATTCACTTACTATATAAACTGCATCTACTGTTCACTTATCTGTACCAGGCAGTTACAATCTGCACATATTGTCAACTAAGTGGCACAAATGAGGTGTTTTAACTTACCACTGCAGAGACAGGCTTTTTCCATGGGCCAGATGTAGGATGAGCAGTGCTCACATGACTGCCGTATGTTCACTTGGTAGTTAGTGAATACATGGCCACAGTGTTCCACAATCTGGTGGGAGACAGGAAGGAACTAATGGATTTCTTTTGCCCCTTTAAATTATTAGTCTTAATAATTTTAATCTATCCTACCTTATGTTTTCCACCCTTATTTTACAGTTACAGCTGATGGCTTTGACTTCAAAACTACATTTCACCCTATCTTATGGCAGTTGGGTTTGCTGGATTATTTCGTAATTGATTGCCTGCCTTGGTTAAGTGCAATACCATAGGACCAGCTCTAGTTTGTTATTACTATTTAGTAGTGTTTTCCTTTAAACAGTTCAGAGACTGTGAAAGCCATTAGGTTCTAAGAGATGCTATGGACAAGGAAGGAAATGCTTGAGTAGCACCTATTATTGCTTAAGCAAGATCTCTGATTTATGGAAACCAGTTTTATATTATGTCACATCTTCATAAAAGAAGTAAGTAACTTAGCAAGCAAAATAAACAGAACTTCAGTACAACATCAAGCTCTTCCAAGAGTGTTTTTCTCTGTGTTTTCTGAGTGCAGCTGAGGACTTAGAGTATTACAAAAAGAAAGTACTCACTGCACGATCTTGTTTTCGTTTCTTCTTCTGGGCCTTGGTTTGCTGCAGTGGAACATAAAGCTGGCATTAGTCTTTGAAATTCATACATTCCATTCCTATTTTTTCCTGTTCAGTTTCCCAGATGCTATTTCACCTCTAGATATTTGAGACACTATGGATATATATATGTACATAAGTAAATATTTATATACTGCAGCTTGGTATAAGGATTGTCGGAGCTCACAGTGTCAGCTTCCTAAAAGTCACCTGAGCTCACTGCATGGTGACCAAGCAATTCCATCTTTAAAACCTTCAGAGAACTCCTAAGTTTTCAAAGAAAATGCACAAACACTTTAAGGTTCTGGAAATATTAAGACTAAGTTAAATAATGAACAATTTCAAAAGGTGTAGCAGCATTCAGAATTTGTTGTACACGATTCACATATGGAAGGTGTTTCCCAATTAATGAAGAATGTGATGGAAAAGGTTTCTGAGGTAACACAGGTTCCTTATCCTAGGAGAGTAACATTGTTTAATCATCCCATAAGCCAGTAACAGAGTAAGTTTATACCTTGGGCTGCTCAGATTCTTCTTTTTTGGTATATCCTCTGATGAATTCATCCAGAAGGGATTGGAAGAGATTCAAGACTAGCTTGACTTCTTTCTCTTCCCTTTTTTTGGCCAGATTTGTAACTAGAAGCTGGTAATTTTCCATTAGATCTTTGTAACCAACATGGATTTGCCCATTCTAGAGAAGGAAAAAAAAATATCAATTGGAAGACAGTCTTCTTTTTGGATACCATTGAGAAGGTTTCATAATTTATGTGTCTAAGCTCAGAGTTGAGAAAGCACGCTCATAATTAACGTCAAAGATAACAGCCCAGCACAGGAACGAGCCAGCACACTTCCCTACTACACTGCAGAAAGGCATTTGGCTGAGACAAGGCAGTGGCGGAAGAATATTGGAAAAGCTGTTGGCACCTCTCCTTGGTGTTTAAACACAGCAATATTAAGAGGCTGAAGACAGTAAAATCCATCCATTTCTAAGAATAAGTTGCAGCTGAGTGAATGCAAAAAGGGAAATAAACCAGTCTGAAGACTACAGCAGAACTGTGAAATGATCAAGACTAACATTCAGCTTTGAATTCTATGCTAAGAATTGCTGAGTTGCTTTGTTAAAGAGCTGTAGGTCAAGCAGTTCAGCTGCACACAACTCATTTACTTCCTACCAACTTTTCACTGTATTGAGACTTACTACTTACAGGAGCAGAATACATAGTCTTGATGTTTCCTCGGAACTTCTCTGTGGCTTCAAAAAACAAACATTCAACACCAGACTTCTGAGAGCGCAAGTCATTGATCTGGAAGGCAAATACACCTGCATCAAATTCCATTCAAACAAGAACATCCAACCAGTGTTAAGCTTCAGTTGCTGGGCCTAGTCATGTACGACCAATTCCAGTTATTTAAAACAACAGTTCTTAATGCACTGTGATATGATACAAAATAGGAGAGTCAGGTAGTTAGGCTCTAGAGAGATCCATTTCCTTACAGCTTGTGCTTTCAAGTTTTGCTGCCCACTTGTTTGCAAACAAACGAAGTAACATGAGTATTTAATGTAATATTAAGAGACTTGAAGAAATAGGAAGGGCCTTAATACAGACCTAATTCAGCCAAGCTATCAAATCAATTTCCCTTTGCTTTAAATCATAATGTAAACTTGCACCTTGAAAAGTAGTCTTTAAAATTCCACACAACCAGAGAAGATAGACTTGAATTTTAGCAGAGTTGAGTGCCTTTTACCTTATTTAGGAGGAACTCATCAAGATGTTTCAGCTCATTGGCGTTTGCAATCTCACGGACCATGGAAGCTCGCCAGTTCTGAGATACACTTGAGATCTTGCTGATCTTTATAGTACGGTTCTTCTTTGTTTTACTGCTCTCTTTCAGATGGCGCTCCCCTGCCTGGAGGCGGCTGGACTGTCCTGAAGAAGCTGGGAAAGAAAGGAGTTTGTACATTAAAGCAGGATGACTGAATTCCACAGTATTCGCTTCCTCAGTAGCCATGCAAAACATCACCGAAAAGTTTATACTAGCAAGCTGAGGATTAAGTCACACAACCTCACCTTCTGAAACTTTCTGTGTTCCTCCTATTTCTGGAAAGAGGACACAAGATACAAGGGAGAGGCCTTCTTCATCAATCACATCAGGACTCTCCTTTGGAATTTTCTTGTCTGGCTTTTTCCCCAAAAGTCTACGCAAAGGACTTTTAAAAGCAGACCTGAACACCAAAGCAGATACAAGTTTGTCACCTTAGTAATGGAAGCTGGCTCTACTACAGGAAAAGGCTCTTTTAACAGTAACCCATAATAGGATTAACCTTTATTGTGTTTATTACTCTAAGGTCCAACCTGGAGAAAACAGAGCAGCACAAAAAAAAAAAAAAATGGAAAGACAGTCTGAAAGAAAATGTGGATATTCTGATATCTACAAGATTAGAGCATTATCTTCAACACACAGCAAGGTAACACAGCACACATCCAAGACATCGTTTCTGGCACACAAAGCTGCCGAGTTGCAGAATGCCAGACACAGGAGCAGGCCAGGGAAACAGCATTACAGGCTTGCTGGGTTCTTCAGCTTTTCTCTTGGGTGTCTTATTTCTCAACCTGGATGACAGCACGCAAACAAATCTTTGATCTGAGCTGGATGGTGGTTCTTAGGTGAACAAGAAAGTTCAAAAGTCGAGCACTGTGCAAGAAGCAGAGAATCTGTTCCTCAGTAGGGTCAGATATCACACTTACATTAACAGGAAGAGGCAACAAGAGCCACTCATGTAGCTGATGTCAATACGTGTCTCTCCACAATCACAGTCTCAAAACGCCCAATTCAACCACCCACCAGAGGAAAAATCTCCTTTTTCCACTTTCTGAAAGGCAGGTCAGTCACACACAGAGTACATACTTGGCATCTATTTGCTGACTTGCTGGCTGCATGGAACTGGCTGTGTCCGAGGTAGGCAAGAGGTCACTGGGCCTCTTTTGCACAGGATATTTCTTGTTGCCTTTTTCTTCTTCTGCTGCATCTGGCGATTGCTACAGTAGAGAGGAGGAGCCAAAAAACTACATACTGACTGAAAGAGACTTTTTAAATGGTTTTAAAAACTAGATTAGTGGGAAAAAAAATCATCTTGCTTCCTCAAGACAAACCCCTTTATCCAACAGATAAATTAATAGTTAATAGATAAATTAATTGTTAATGAAAGAGCCAAGTATATTTAATGCTTTGATCAAGGGCCCGTTTACTACAAATTAAGTTTTCAAAGTGGTGTATAATATTTGCTAATGAATTTCTTTTCTATGGATATCAAGCCAAAAAATATGAACCTGACAGGAACACAGGCAACACCGGAGGCAGGTATTCACAAATCTTTAGTATCTGTAAACAAGAATAATTAAGTAACTATATATGCACAATAGCATCAGTACCTGACTCATGGCAACACACTGGGCCAGTATTGAAAGATCACTTAATGAAGATGAATTCCCCTTCTTTCTGCAATGGTAGAAGAATTCTGCTTCAGAATACATGTTTTATAGACATCTGTAGCCTCTTAATATTTATCACCTTTAAATATCCCACATATCAATGTTACATCTGAGAGAGAACCCTGATCAACTCTTCAACTCACTTTTAAATGCAAAATGTACTGGAGAAATAAAGAAACTAATGGGGATGTCAGACTTCCTACCACATCAGAGCAACGATGCTTCCAAACTGCAAGTCACTGAAACTTTGTTTTCCATGAACAACACACATGTGAAAATAAACTCCAGACACTACTTTAAAGCCTCAACTCTCCATTTGAATTCAGCAAGACAAGCTCTGAATCTTTTGTTAGCTTCCAAAAACATTCTACCCATACAAATTCAACTGCAGGACTGAGGACTGGGAGCCAAGAGAAAGCAGCAGTTGTTCATAGCTGTATTTTCTCCCACCACGTGGCCAGATAAGACAGGCTCTCAGGAGCCCTCCATCTAGTTTGTAATAATGAAGATACTTGTTTTCTGACAAACACAAATAATTAGGAAGCTGCCCTTACTCTAGCTGATCCTGAGGAGACTTATCCACACGCGTTCTTTCATCCAAAGACTGACTCAGCATACCACTCTGACCAGCATCCGACTGTCCCTTTCCCTTCCACTTCTCTCTCTTGTACTTTAGCTTCCCTGGGTCATCCACATATCTCTGGATTGGGGAGGAAGTGGGACTATCCAGATCTTTGGTTGCCTTCTCAACAAGATGTTTGTTTTTATCTGCCCAGCATTCGGATGGAGTTTGAAAGCTCTCAGTAGCAGATAGGGTGTTATGAAGACTGAGTGCAAGATTTGTTGGTCTTTCAGGGCAGTTAAAGCTTTGGCTACCTTTTATCTGGTTATTTTGATTCCCTTGGGTTTTCATTCTATCAACTGTCTTATCTACTTCTGGTACAGCTGGTTGCTCAGGGACAGAACTACTTTCTTTTATCTTGCTTGACAGTGGCATGTCTGAAGTAACTTTTTCTTCAATTGGACTTCTCTCCCTCTCCCTGCTTCCTTGAAGAACAAGATCTTCTGCTGTGGATTTCTCTGGCACTGGAACAGTTTCCAGGGCCTCTTCAGAAGAGGTTTGTTCCTCGTGGCACAGTAAAGAATGTCCTTCGACCGAGAACAGGACATGCTTATTCTGTAACTCGTTATGTTCCAGCCCCCTCTGCCGGCGAGATTCCCGTTTCTCCCGGCTGTTTGTTACTTTTTGAGAGGCCTCTATCATACTCTTCTGGGGCAATGCGTCTTTTTCAGATGAGGCTTCGGATTGCTCATGTGGAGTTTGATCTCCATCCTCAACAGCTTGATCCAGCTCTGACTTGTGTGTCACAGGCAACTGATCTGTTGCTGGTTCATTGTGCTCATCCTTGCTCAGATCATCGTCTTGATGCTCCTGCGTTTCTCCCTGCTTTTCTTCAGCTTTCTGCTTTTCTATAGCCATTTTCTGAAATCTGTTAAGAATTTGCAAGATGAAAACACAAAGATTTAATGCCCATGGGTCAAAAAAAGTACCAAACTGTTTAAATGCAGCCTCAATAGCAATACTGACACAAAGTCTAGTCCCACTATGACCGCATGGAGGTCTGCTTGTTAGGACTGGCATGCATCAGTGCAGCTCAGTTGAATAATGCTTGAGTACAAAGCACTGAACCAGCTTCCACACAGCACCAGCCACTTGATACTGACTGCAGCATCGCTGGTATATTTGTTTACCAAGTCAACACATCACACAGAGACTGAGCTTGGCAGGTGAAGCCAAGTAGCAGAGCAGTTAAAAGGCACGTTTTCAGATCAGATTGCTCCTCTTCCTTTACCTCTTACGCTGTAGGTGCCCTCTGACCATGGCTTGCAGGAGACAAATCCTCCTCTTCTGCTGAAGGTAGCATTTCCGCTCCCTGTATCTTCGCCACACAGACTGAATATAAATGGCAGCATTATTCCTGTGCAGTGCCATCCTGACGCACCGGGAACGCCAGCAAGCCTAAGAGAAGAGATTTCTAAAGTAAGGGAGGGGTATTCAAAGGGTGAGTGTTATTTGAGAGGGTTGGTTGGTTTCTTAGGAAAAGCTGATGCACGGGTCTCAAAGATACCTGTAAAACAACGGCTGCCTGCCGCGTTCGGAGAAAGCGTCTCCTTTCTAAAACCATCCTGAGCCAGCTCTGAAGGAGAATGATCTTCCTGATCACTTCTTTGTGTAGTGTATCCTGTAGCCTCTGCCGTTCAGCCTCTTTCATGAAAACCTGCTCAGTTAAAGAGTTCATCAATAAACAGTTAACAGGAGCCTTTCAGCCCCCACTGGAAGTTACTCTGCAGGTAAATAGTGGCTAATGAGAATGCTTCTTACTGAACCAAACCTTATCAGCTGACAGCACACCCCAAAAGTCCTTTTGTTTTACCAAATCTCAGTGTTTAGATTCTTAAACAAACAACTGTACTTGCAACCTTCAAATCACAGAACTCTTGTAAATTAAACGCTAATGGCAGCAATTTCCCTAAAGCAATACCCATACATACAGAATTGTACTGTATAGTAAGATGACAGGTTGGCATCAAAAACAAGGAGACAAGCCCTAATGTCTGCAAGAGTTAAAAATCCTAATGTAAATGCAAAATGCAAAGAGCAACACCCATAAATAAACTGCACTAAATTTTGCTGTGTACATCAGTGTTTCTTACTGGCTTACAGAAGTTTCACAGACCTTGGTCTTCCCTATTTGATAGTAGTTTTCATCCAGTTTTAGTTTCTTCAAATAAACACCAATGTCTTCCTTAGAGGCTTTGGCATTTTTGGGCAGTAACACCTGAAACTGGTCTATGAATTCCTGTGAAAAGCAAAGGCAGAAGAGATCAAAGTTAGAAGGTAATGCACAAGTTTTAGCTTTATTCTAGAAATCTAGTTAAGACATCTAAGCTGTATGGGTTTGAAGGTATTTACTTCTCACTCCAAACTGAGCTACTTTTTCCTACCCTGTAAATCATAGGCTTCATTCAGCCTCCAGTTAAAGATCACCCATATGTAATCTATAAAGTTAATTTAGAGAAAACTAATTCACATATGGAGACAGTAACATGCAGCACTAATTGCTTACAATAGCACTCAGAGTGCTTTCATGCAATAAACAGGGCAACTTATTGGTACATGACTCACACAGCAGATTAGACTACAACTTGTTACCGTGCAGCCTCTAAAAATTCATTGTAGCTTTGACAAAGTTCAGCCCAAGCTGTCGTGAGCTTCGTATGAAGAGACACAAAAAACCCCTGAGGCAATGAATTTTTTTTCCCAAGCCAGGTATTTCTGAAAGCATAATCCTCTTCCAGTTCCTCACATACCTGGAATGTATATTTGGCACTGTAGCCAGATCTTCTGATTCGCACAGTTTCTAGCATGCCAGTGTATCTTAACTGCTGAAGCACCAAGCTTTCATCAAACAGCATCTCTTTCTGAAAAAGACCAGCAGTCAACAGCTAGTAAATGCCTGCAGAGTCCTATTTCTGTCCAGTAGAGAAAGCACATTCTGTTTTCACACCCCAATTACCTTTCACCTTCATACAGAATGACAACAAGCAAGTCAAAAGAGATCTATCACAGAGCTAGAAGACTTGGGTCCTCAGCAGTCAGCTCAGCTCTTACCTTCTCAGCGTTGGAGCGGATACAGCGGATGAAGAATGGCTCAGCTTTACCCAGTGTCTCCAATAACTTATTAAGTGAAGTCTGAAATGAAATATTCAGAAACAGTTTTCTTCTTCTGATATCAGCATTTGACAGCAGTATAGCTTCTTCCTCAGATATAAGGTTGTTTCAGATCTGATGGCCATACAAAATCCTATTTCACCCAGTCTAGAGATTCTCCCATTCTGCACATCAGATACCTGTGTTTGTTTTTACCTTTTCTCAAGATAATTAAAAGTGGGATTTGCATATGCTAGAACAACAGCACTAGAGCCATGTACAAGGCAGACTGGTACAGAGAACTAATACATTTCATAGCATAAGGGTAGTCTCTGAATGTAGTCTAAGTTTATCCAAGTAATAAACCCTACTTCACACAAATCCTGAGAATAAAAAGCACTTTGTTTTTCAAGCAAGATCAGCCTAGATCAGACCACGAAGGTTCCCATGAGGTCAGGGTGCACCCAGGTGTGTGTTCCACCATATCAGTCACCTACCTGGAACTGTGCACTTATGCTAGGGGGTTTCTTCTTTTTGTGTAAGTGCAAGAGGGATTTTGTAGTTCGATCATGCAGAGTCATGCTTACTATGAGCTTCAGGGATTTGGAATCCAGTAAGTTCTAGAAGAAAGTTTTCATAATCAGCAAAGTGCAAGTCTCTTAACCAAAGAGGAAATATTTCTGTCTGCATCAAAATGAGTAAGAAGGAAGCCAACCACCTAGAGCTCCACATTCAATGTCATGTTACACTTCAGGATTATTTCTATTTTGGACCAAAGCATCTTCTTTCCACTGCCCCATCCCAAGAGCATAAGGTGAGATTTACAGTGAACTACATCCTCACTGCGCTTGCCTTCCATCACTTCATTAGAAATAGCTTTATGTACTTATGGCACCTCTAGTCTAGTAAACAGATGCCAATTCATGTTTTTTTCCTGTTCAGCAGTTCTTATCAAGGTGAACATTTACCTATCCTTCAGACTGCCAAAAAGGAAGTTTTGGAGGATGATATAACGTCCCTACACTACGAAACAGTATTTTCTGGAGCGAGTTCTATCAATCAAAAAGAATGTTCACAATGAGAAAAACAACCCCAAACTCAACAACCAAATCCAAACCAAAACCCAAGAGAATCCTAAATTTATTGAATAACTTTACCTTAGGAATGATCTGCTTTTGTTTGATACCTCTACTTTTCCTGTTAAAATATTAAAGATCATTTCAGAAAAACAATCCACATGATTTTTGGTTATTTCAGCAAGCCATATGTTGGTGCAATTTATAAGGCAAGAGGAAGGATAGAAGAAAATGAGCATAACAGCATCAAGGTGTGTTCATGCACATCTCTTACAAGTGATCAATGCAAGAAATGCAAACTGCTTCGCAACAAGAATTACTCTTAAATAAACTCTGTAGGTATTGGAAGCTTTCAAAAGTGAAACATTTTCTCTTAAAGCTATTAAATCCTCACTGTTGCATATACTGGTTTGGGGCAGGTTATCCTATATAGCTAACTGTCCAGTCATTAGGCTCTCATCATAACACTAAAGGCACTATCAAATAAAAAAAAATACTTGATTCAGAAGTCACTGCTGCTTGCACCAAAACCCCTGTGAAAGTACTTAACAGAAGGACAACACATGCCCCAGTACTCCCACTTACAAATTCTGATAGGTCTGAGATCACCCCCAGAGCCTCCCGGGGCACTACACAAACTGCAGATGTAGCTCTCATCCACATGCAGACCACAAAGCTCTCAGAAACAAGGCTGTGGTTCACACCCTCCTAATTCTAAGCATGTTAACCCCATAATGCATGTTCCAACTCCACGCCATGCAGTTTACATCTATTCATTACACAATGGACCACAGGTTGATTTTCTTACACGTGCATAGGTGGGCACATGCGATGAATTTTAGGCCAGGAATATACACAGCATTAGCATCCTGAAATTCAGGAAACCATTAGCTATAATCTGGGAGAGATTTCATTGTCCAATGTTTTGCAACACTAAGCTTGGCATACTTGGGTTTTACAACAAGTTTACAAGGAAAGTAGATTTAACTTTCAGGTAATGCCACAAAGCAACACGTTCTCTATTGCCTTGACTTTTTTTGAAGGAATTCTTTTATTCTTAATTGTCTTGTTTCATTTTTTGCAGTAGACAAGCAACAAACTTGGAACCAGTATATTTTTTACAGACTAAAATAACTGCTTGGTTATTGTTGCACTTTCAAAGCAATACCCAGAGCACCAGAACTCACATGAAGTGGGAGCGGTGTTGAAGTCGGCTGAGTGACCGAAGCAGCTTGCAGGGATCATCTCCCTGCCAGGGAAGTCCTTTTATACTTGCGATGATTTGTTCATGCATGTCTCTAAAATGATTCACAGCAAAACAAAGGTGGCAAACAAAGACACAAGCCATGGGAGAGGGGAAAAAGGAAAAAGGAGTTAAAATCCCAAGAGATCCCATCACCAAGTGTGCTCCAAACAGTGGCAGGTCAATCCCAGACTACTTTTTCCTAAGCATGAATGATTCTGATGTCAAGTCAGCACTTTATACACTGTCAGCAGCCTAAAGTTTTATTATCAGGGTCTCATATGAAGCTTACTCTCTAATTCTACCTTTATTGTAAATTCTTGAAATTTACAATTCAGAAAACAGAGGGTACTTAATGAGCATGGAATCTTTTTGTTAAGCTAAGTAACCTTTTCAGAAAGATATAAGCTTCTCTAAAATCAAGCAGTAAATACTTTTAGAAAGAGATTTGACTACTAAAATGAGGCTGCTTAAGCAGACTCACATAAGAAAAGTTAAAAATTAGCTATTGCAGGAGTACCTGGTGAAATTTTGGGTTTCATTTTCACAGCAAAACTTACTCACACGTTTAGCTTTTCAAAGTAAGCCTGGGATGGTCCCTAATTTGTGGCAGATTCCATAATCTAAGCATGCACCGTGCTTGTGAATTGTTGTGTCTTGGCACAGAACTTACCTTCTTTACTCTCCAGAGAGGCACAAACCAAAAATAACAGAGGCATAAGAATCACTTCTGACTGTCAGATGCTATCACCATTCTGAGCTGCTTGCTGAGGCAGCAACATTACAGACAGTTGCTTGTTTCCCTTGGTACCTCTGACCATTTTTGAATGCCAAGACTTTGTTTTAAGATACCACAAACACACATGTTATGCTGTAGCCAATTCCTTCACCCAAATTGTATGTTTAGTTCTTAAGCTACCACAAGTGGTAGAGACTGTTCAGGCTGAAGTAATTATGAAGCAGCATGAAGTCACTGCTTTAAGTCACTGCTTCATGGCTTCGATTTTACATAGAGTGTGCTCAGAAGGTCAGTCTGTCCAGGAAATGTGCCTCCCTGGCATTTAACGCAGGCATATTTCTACTTACTTCTTGTTTTCATATAAAGAAATGATGTCTTCAAAAGCATTTATATCAAAATCCTCAGAACAATCAAATGAGAAATCAAGCATTGAGCAGCTGTAAAAGGAACATGTATAAAACCTAAACACTCCAGAAGAAGGCGAAATATGCCTGTACAGAGCAACATGCGGAGGCAGTTCTGCAGGGCTTGCCCTGCCTCCTAAAAGGCTGTAAAAAACATCAGTGCTCCTACAAGGCCTTCAGTGACAGACTGGCCGCAGAGGAATACACAAAGCTAAAAGCAACATATACCACGCACAGAGAGAGAACTCAAAAACCCACTGGTAAATGGAACTGGAGCTATGCCACCAACATTTGGAATTGCTGGGTCTTCCATTAAATAAGCCAAAGTATTGTTTTGATAGTATTGAAAAGGCCAAATGGAACAAGACAGAAGAAATAAAACTTGCTGTCCTTGTGGAAAGATCTAGTTGACAGCTGATATATGAAAATGTGACTTGGCAATTCAGGTTTTTTCCTTGACAGGGGTTAAGTATGTGTTTCTCACCGATAAGCTTTTTCTACTGGTGTATTTGACCTCTGGAGTTCTCCAAGGGGAATTCTGGGTCCTTGACGTACCACTCCTGTTATGAAATAATCAACAAGTTGGATTTTGACAAAGATATGAACATAACAGATCAAAAAACCCCCCAAATCACCAACTGCAACAAGCACAATAGGTATCCAAGGGCCTGAAATTTGTGTCTAGTACTTCAGCTGTTAGGCTAGACCACTTTGTTTCTCAAACTCCCTACGTATAGAAAGCAAACTGTAGCTGCTTCAAGATGAGTCTTTAATCCAGAGTACTCATTTGAAACTTCAGGGAGGCCCAAGAAGATCATAACCAGTGATAAGACACGAATCCATGTCAGAACTATTAATATCTTCCCCAGCTTTTACAAATACAACTTCAAATTTGGCACAGCCTGCTGGCAAAGGTGCACTTATTGGAGGAGGAAGCTGGAATGCTCTCTGATAAAGGAGTGACAAATCTCTTTGGTGCATGAACGTTAAGCCATTTTCGAAGCCAATTTTGTCCTTCGTATCAGTTTTGCCTTAAACTAGTTCTGTCAACAAGCACTAACCAATAGTATGGGATTTGAAGGTGTTCCCAGAGCATTTTTTCATCCAATACCTGCAGTCTTCTGAGCTCTCTGGCGTCCAGCTTCTGCAAAGACAGCCATTGCTTGAATAGCCGCTCGCAGAACAGCCCAGCGGAACACAGCCACAGGGTCCATCCCGATCAGCTCCCGAACGTAAGCGCTGTCACTGCTTCGTAGTAAAGCAACAATATCTGGTCTCATGTAATCCATATTTTTCTCTCTGAAATCCTACAAGAACAGGCACATTGAGGCACAAGCTCTCAGGGAAGCTGCATTTTGACCCCACTATTCACTGTTCTGAATAGTTCTCACTACAGCGAGCGTTATCCTCCAAAAACCCAACCCCAAAGTGCATCTGAGGACACATCTGATACAGTCCAACCCCAGCAAATTTCCTACACCCTGACAAAAACTATCAGAAAACAAGGAATTTTGGGGAGTTTTTGGACCCATCAGATTATCACCTACTTTTATCTGGTATTTAACTTTCCCAGCAAAGTGTCGAATAATAAAAGCAGGCTCCATCACTGGGGTTCCAACAAAAAACTTGTTCTCCTCATGCTGCTGTTTAAACTTTGCAAGGAGAGTTTGGTTCGTGGCATGTGGAAAACTAGGAATACAAAACAAAACAGGTCAGCTATTACATTTACTAAGGTGCAAGGTGACAAACGCCTATTGATCCTTGTGGAAAGTATGATACTGTCCAAGGCCTCTACACTTTAATGGAGACTTACATCCCTGCTTGGAATCTTAGAGACTGGCCTAATTTCTGGACCAAAACCAAGCAGCTCCACTCAGTGCAGAATATTCTGAGGTTTCAAGTGCGTCAATGCTTCCTCCCACTTCACCAGTCAAGTATACTTAGCACCACATTAGCTATTTACTGTATTTGCTACTTAATGTTCCAAAGACTTACAGACATGCATTTTACTTTAATTGGAATGCCATGGTAAAACATAAAAGTAAACATTTCTAAGTTTGCTTGAGCCAAAGTTCAATTTTAGCATCAATTTATATCACCACCATACTGGAGTCATTAAAAACAAAGTAGAGCATAGAGAACAGGCACTAAGATGACTCTTTGCTTCCCACAACATTCCTCCCCTTTTTAGAGTGCTGTTATTTCTGTTCTCTTTCACAGTCCTTCCCTCCTCCCTGCCACACATTGATTTTCAGAAGACATTTGTTGCTTACTTGCTTTCTTCATCCAGAAGATAGAAGAGGCCAGTGGGCTTCTTGCTGATTAAGTGAATGCAGGCCACATTATCAGTATAGTCAATATTGTGCCAAGTGATCCCTTCACTCTTATACTCCTCCTGTGTAGCTCAAGAAAATTCCCTCATCAGTACAGTGCCCTGACCTTTCATGTCTTTCAGTCTAAGCACTTAAAATACATCCCTGGCAAGTTGAATTTGTTAGTTCAGGCAGCAGAAACAAAACCAAGGAAGATTTATAAATAAGAACAGAAAAGCAGGAATACTGGGGCAGATCAAAGGTCCACCGAGGCAGGACACTGAAGAGCAGATGCTTGGATTAAAACTGTTTAAAAATCAAAAGAGCAAAAAGAATGTTTTGTTGTGCATTCCCAGCAACCAGCACCATACAAACTTGGAATTAGACATGACATCTACATCATTAAACCATAGGTAGACACATATTGGAGGAATTTAAGTCTAATTTCTTACATTATGAGAAATTGTGAGTATTTAATAGCATGTTCCAGAATTGCCAAATTGCACTGTCAGACAAAAGAGCAGAAGTTTCAAAACAGGCAGTTCAGCCCCACACATCAACACCAGAACTTCCCTGAGGAAGCAACGTGTATTGCTTAGGTTCAGAAAATTTGGAGCTCTCTTTGACAAGAGAATATGAAGCTCTTCTGCTGAAATGACAGTGCATCAAATGCTTGCCAGGACAAGCTTCCCATTATGATATGGAAGCAAAATATCTGGTTTTCTTAATGCTGCAAATTCCCACAGGAAAAAAAAAAAAAGAGGTACTAATGTAAAAAAAAGACAGAAAATTAACTGAGTTTTATGTTTAACAAAAGACAAAGAGCAGCTCTCACTATTCCATGTGATGACGATAAGAAATGGATTCTACAGTCTGCCTAATGACAGGCTGCTCAGAACCAAAATGCCATTTTCCACACACAAAAAAGCCTTTCTTTAAAAAGATATAGACATCACCCCTGAGGGCCCTCACGCTGCAAGAGACACAGGAAGTGGCTCATTCAAGGATTAAGCTTATTTGGAAAAAACAGGGCATTAGAGAAAAAGAAAACAGTGTCACTATTTATCCTCGTTAGCCTGGATAGCCACTTCTGTCCTAAGCTACAAAACAGGGACCTCAACATTATGTTTACATACCAAGTTTGCATGTTTGGTCATTTTCTCCTCTTTAAAATGCTTGTTTAAAGTTATCTACATGCTGTTGACAAAACACCAAGTCCTACAAAATGACTTCCTTCTTTCAGCTGAGTGACCTGAGAAGAACCTTTTAGCACAAACCAGACAAAAAATTCCAGGTCTAGTGCAAAAAACCCCCCAAACCTCAGTCTAGAAACAGGATCTGTTAGAGCCTGCAGCACTCAACGGGCTCTGTAAGAAGATGATACCATCTGCAAGCAACTAAATCAACATACTCCAGTAGTATCAGGATTTCAGAACTACTGCAAATAGCAGCATTCAGATGTATCGGTTAAAGGCAGTCGGGTCAAAGAGGTAACAAAGATATTTAATAACCACTAATAAATATTTAATCACTAGTTATTAAATATTTAGAAAGTGACAAAAATATGAGAAACTGTTTCTGGACCACTAAAACAAAACAAAAACCTGGAACAAACACCTCAGCTACAGACTTCCAAAGTTTGCAGTTTCATCTGACTTCTGCCTGCTATCACCTGAACATCAGGCAGAAACATAATACTAGCCCTCTGAAGAAAGACCCTGCTGTCATTAGGACATGCAGAGCACTAAATGCAGAAAAGCTACAACCTTCAAACAACAATAAGCAGTAATGAAGCAAGAAATTTAAAAAAATAAAAATAAAAGAAACCATGCCATGTTCTTTTGCAGAATAGTGACTGAGTTTGCAGAATACATGATAAAAAAAGGTTTTCTTTCAGCACCTTTTATTTCTTACCTGTTCCAATTTGAAAATATGCTGATTGAAATAATACTGAAGCTGCTCATTTGCATAATTTATACAGAACTGTTCAAAGCTGTTGGTTTCAAAGTCTTCAAATCCAAAAATATCAAGTACACCAATGGACAAACACTGAAAGAAGATGTGGAAATCTAGTTAAGCAATCTGTCATACAGCCACTTCACGCACAGCTGACCTGCAGTTCTGTTTATGGTAGAACCAGGTGATTAGATACAAGCATGGACTTCAGAAGAATCAAAACTTATCCCACATATCTGAATACACCATCTACAGCATCATCAGCTCCAAGTATGCAACTGTCTACAAAGACTGGCTTTTGTGAGAAACTTACTGCAACAGATTCTTCCATGTCCTTCTTATTAAGGAGTGCATGATTAATCCGCAGGACAATCCAATCAAACAAAGCACTGTACAAGGACTTTGCCATTGAATCACGAGCTGTTATTGCCTGCAAGTGAAATAATGTTCAGAAATTTGGTTTAACAAAAAAGCATTTCTAGTTCATACTAGTCTCAACTCAAAGTTTACAGCCCCAGGGAAAAATAAAGCCAACATTTCCCTTTAAAGCTAACGTCTAACTTTCCAAATGGCCCTCACTGAATGTGAAAGTGAACCACATTAGCTTTTTTAATCTAAAAATAGCAATTGCAGTTATTTAAGATCATTCTACTTCTGTTCTTTTACTCACCTCATTGAGACTATATGGCAAAATAAGCTTATCATTAGCAGTCACAGTTTTTCTTTTTGTTAGCACCTCTACTAGAATTTCCCGTTTAACCTTTAAAATAAGCAAGAACAAGAGTTATTGTCACCCTCAAACTCCCAATAAGCAATGTGATAGCAACAGTGGACATTCAGTTTCCTCAGAGAAGCCCAAGCTTTTTGACAACAGCTACGCTTATCATTCATCAATAGCTTTACAAGTCCTTCAACTTCTTCAGATTATTCTCAGCTTAGATTCATTCAGATGTTTCCCTATGGTGCCAAAGAACACATCCCCACT
>NW_009942972.1:14421-20180 GCF_000696875.1 Nestor notabilis | reverse complement strand
ATTCCTGCTCAGCTCTATGATTAACAAGTAAACAAATTCTATTTCCATGCTATGGGCTATATTCCATCCCTAGCCCCAACAGTTTCACCAATTTCATCTATTTCCCCTCCCCATAAACTTTGTGGAAGTACCCTAAACCAGATCTAGATACAGCAAACTGGGCACCAAGATATCCAAAATGCTGAGGCAAAGCATGATGCAAAGGTGTATCAAACATGAGAGCTAAAGCGAAGTACTCTACTTTCAAAAGCTGGGAAAGAATGTCCAACACTTCTGGAGGTCCCACTTCCAACCCTTCGTCACGACCTGTAGCTTTCTTCTTGTATGTAACATTGCCCAAATAAAGAATAGCTGAAAGCACTGCAAAAATCCTAAGGAAGAAAAATTGAATTTTATAAGAGTTTTTTCTTACAAGTTCATTACAACAGGTTAGCAGCTTAATTCTGCTTTCAAGAATTTGTCTGCAAGTCCTCAAATACTCATAGAATGATAGAATAGTTTAGGTTGGAAAGAACCATAAGACCATCCAGTTCCAACTCAGTTCACCTTGCTTCCCACTGGACTAGATGTGACCCCAACGCACATGCAGTTTATTGCAACATGAACATTAACAAGCCAGCAGTAACAAAAGCTTAAACGATTCTACTTACTGTTTTCTTGTTGCTGAAAGGAAGCCAACCATCTCCATGGCTTGTTTTAATCTTTCAAAGTCATGTCGGAGATCTTCCCCATCTTCAATTTTCAAGTTATGCTGGGAAGAGAGATCCATAATTAAAGGCAAAGAATGAAGCCCAAACATCACAAAGAGAACAAGTTCTGCAGTCTTTCACCTTTAACACAACAGACAGACAACACTTATCAATGCATGGGTAAATGCCTGTCACAGATTACCTGATTGAGGTAGAAATAATCTTCAGGTTGCTTGAGGTCTCTTCCTCATTGACTCCAAGTAGCAAATAATAAAAGACATGGTAGTTCCTACAAAGACAGTAAGTCTCTCTTTCACAAAAACAGAATGATTTTTCTTTTATTCCATGTACTTTAGACTATCTTAAACTCTTGCAGGGATTGTAACTGTGTTAGCAAATTGTATTGATCTCTTACCTTTCATCTTTCTCTTGAGAAACCAGGCGAGATTTTTCAAGCAGGTATTTTTCAACAACAGCCCTAAAGAGCCACAAAAAACGAAAAAGCAGCATGAGGGCAAAAGAAAAGACCTCATAAAACGTCACACAGCAACTGGCAAGAGAGTTCAAATAATGCAATCTGCACTAAAGCATACAAGAGAATAGCTTAGTCACTGTCTTCAGTCTAAACCAAGAATTTCAGTATGAACAATATTGTAACTGAATCAAAAGAGAAACACCCATCTCGGGTGCTTGGGTTCAGTCGTAACTGGGGAAAGGCAGACAAAGCTAGGGAAGTGCTGATGAAAATCTGTAAGCAGAAACAAGTATGTAGAGTGCTAACAGTATGTTATCCACTGTGAGACTAACAGTTATCTGACAAGGAATGCAAAGACTACAAGATGCCAAAAATATACTGGATAACTGATTCTCAATCTAACAAATGTTAGATGTTTCATGACACTATATACATCAGCCTAAAATGGAAGCCAGCCAGAAACCCTACAGTTTGCCAAAGTAATCTCTTTAAATGATAATCTAAACTCCTTGACATGGGACACAGTTCAAGCAGCTTTTTCTCATGCTGAAGACAAAACAAATGTGTTCAAACTGTACTTAGTTCAACGTAAACGTGGTACAGAGTTGCCAGTCACTTCTGCTATTGCCATTTTGTAAACTGCAAACAGCAAGATGACCCAAAGGAAAGACACACCAGAGCACACAAGCCAGTGATAGCTGGTGACACTCCAGAGTGCAGCAAGCTTCCGCTCCAGGCAGAATTCCATACCAATATTAGGAATTATGGCCTTGCACCTGAACTAGCCCAGGTACATCTTGACAGCGTGTGACATACTGCTGCAAATTTGGCAGATACAAGCATTCAAAATGTAAGATGCACTTTACAAAGCAAGATCTGAAAGAAATGATTTTATGGCTTGATGTTAGAGAAGTCACTACGCAAGGATTTGCACACAGATTACTAATATCACAGAAAATGTTTGGACAAAATTCTTCATTTGAAGTGAAAGTGCCCACTACTAAAGAAGAGTGAAGCATAACTTTTGATTAATATTGAAGGACTACAGTAGTATGATATTATAGCATCTACTATGGGGTAAAAAATATTAATAGAGTAGAATTCTAAGACTGAGGTGTGACTATCATATTTAAAAAATGTAAATATAGAATATTTCATGTTTGACCTTCAGAGAGAAGCACACACCTCAACTAAGTCAAATAAAACCATAATTTTATAGTCTTCCTTATAAAATGCTGTGTTCAGATTGTTTCTTTGCAATGGCTTCCTCAAATCTATTTCACTTCTCCCAACTCCTCTTCAACATTCAGATCTTCTGTTTTTAATTGCAAACTGGAAATGACAATGGGTGTTGTGAAGCGAGCCTTCATTTAGCATGAAGGTAAAGATGCAGCAGCAAATTCTTAACCTGATACGGTCATACAGCAAGGTAAGAACATTATCCATCACCTGATTATTCCACAACGCTCAGTTAGAGCCTTGAAAACTCCACAGCAGCAAGCTATTCTCACAAGAGAACCACCTCAACAAGGCAGCATTTTATATACAACAGTCTTCACCAATTCCTAAATGCACAGAGATCAACCCCAGCACCACTTCAGGCTGTACTTACCCTCGGACAATACCATTCTCTAAATAGTTGACTTGAATAAACTTCCCAAAACGACTGGAGTTATTGTTATGTGCTGTTTTTGCATTTCCAAATGCCTGTAATAAAGCAAAAAGACTTAATTTTCAATTAAACAAAATATGCTAACACACAGCTTTTCTGTTCATTGTTCAGCCTCCTGTTAGCTTGAGAATAAACATGAAATACTAAGGCAATGGCAGCACACAAATGCCAAAAAGGCAGTTTAAGAAGCCTCCACTATTCCTCACAGCTCTATTATTTGTCCTGTGCAATAATATTTGATGGACTGAGGGAGGGGAATAATACACTTAGAGCACAGGAAAGGTAATCACAGCTGGAGTGTGTAAATCACCCTCGATACTAACAATTAAGACCTTAGAGAGGATATTCAGTAGGAAGATGACAGCACAATTACCACGAAATTGCCCCTCCCAGTCCACAAACTACATCCTATTCCCTAATGTATTGCTCCCACTCAAAAAATTCCCAAAGAACACAATTTTTCTTTAAGTGAGAAGGGAACACGAAGATCTCATTTCTACAGTCAGCCCATGAATTTCCAAAGTTGCGTATTCAAAAAACCAGGAAGAAGGCAATCTGAAAGCCTTTGGTTTACAGAACCACGACACTCGCTGGCCAGTTAACCCCACTATGTGCCACTGAAAAATGTAGTTTCATTATGAGGCATCAGGAAAGGGGAAAAGCCAGGGATGGCACAGATCCTAATTGTGCATCTGCATAACTTCTGCCTGCATCATGAGCCCTCTGTTAGTTGCTAGTACACAACACAAAATATCCATTGCATGAGCCACACTTAAGAATTATAAGGATAACCTATTACATCCAAAAGTCCAGTAGAATTAGTTATTGGGACTGTCCTTAACTTTATGAACTCTTAACTATGCATTCTTAGCTTCAGAGAAACTTGTGATCCTTCTAATGTGCAGCATATAGAGAAGAAAGCCTCTATAAAATACAATTGTCTGGAGAGCTACACTGCTCGGTGCAGACTATCACCAGCAATTCCTGCCACGGATCCTTCCTCTTCAAGCTCTAAGCAATGAAGGCCTCCATTAGGAAATCCGCCTCCCCTAATATAGAACATTCATGGAATGTTTTCACAAAAAATGCCACCCTCTTCCTCCACACACACATCCGGAGAATGATGGACATGAATACTGGAGACAACATTGAACTGAACTTTTACACACAGAACCGCCACATTATGGTGTATATCCTGGGAAGTACTGTTTTCATGGCAGTCAAATGTCTGTTTACTGAAACTCTTCCCTTTTTGGGGGGGCATTTTGGGTTTTTTTTTTTTTCAGACTACCTCAAGGGCTGCAGTGTGACACCTTGATCACTATTACTAAAACAGGCGCTCAAAGCTCTTTAGCAAGTAGATTTCTACTGGGGGCTGCCCAGAGTTCAGAGAACCTGAGAAACTTCTTATGAACTGGGAGAACGTTCAGAATTCTTAGACAACTGTTATTTCTGACCTAAAGGAAAGAGCTAAAGGAGCTCTTTCTGTGCAGGGTAAAAACCCACAGGGTGGTTTTCTGCTGTAACTTCACAAAAGTCAGTGGGTTTCCAAAGAGAAAATTTGTGTCCAGCACTGCTTATAGGTAACTGAGGCTGAGTTCAACCTTCTGTTTTCTAGAGACCGTGCTACATGTGAGATGATGCAAACAGCATCTATCCCCAATCACATTTTCAAAGCATCGACCAGAGTCATCAATATCTTTTTATAGCTACTATCCAGCAAGTTATCAGCCAGATGTGGTTTTTAGAGCCCATTTTGCATACACATGCATATTAATGTATGCATAAAATGCAGGTCAATTCCTTACAGTTACCAACCACCATCAAACCAAAAGTGGAAGTCCAGTAACATCAGCACAGGAAATATTCTGCTTTGTAAATGAAAAGCCAGTTCCTCCCAGCTGTGGTTCTCTAAAGAACACTACCCAGCATCCCAGGTAGTGTGGTAAGAAACCTGTTGCAGTGAACTTTGCCAGGCTGCAGAATAGCGCACTTGCAAATTGATTCCAGAAAAAGCTTCTTGTTAGAAAGTTGTTTGAACTGAAGGCACCAGTTAACTCCCAGTTTACTAGTCCTATACAACCAGTACAGCTAAATTTGCCACATTATTTTTTAATAACAAACATTTGGCGTTGCAGAGTTAAGAAATCCCAAACCCAGGCTTCCTGAAAAACTTTTCTTAGTGATTACTCATGTAAGTAATGAATACAGTTTAAAACTAAAGGCTCTTATGATCTCATGTGTCTGGTATTTAGTCAAAGCATACAGTAAATTCTTAAAAGCTGATCTAATATTAACAGTTTTAGGAAAGTTTTCATGTGCTGAATGGTCTTCTCATAAGAGCCTTTAACATCTACAACTCTTTAAAGAACATTCCAAGTTGCTTAACATTTTGGGTGGGGAATTTTTTTGGGGGGTAACATTAAACTCTAATCACTGCTACCACACTCTCAAATATACTTTGAAAAGTTAACTGTATAAGAAGTGCCTAAAACCAGAAAGGTGCCAATATTTAATGTGTTAAATGGTTTGGTTAGATATTAATAGTGGTTAAATATCTTCACCCTACTATAGCTTTATCCTACAAGAATAAAAGGATTACAGATAAGAATGAAGCTCCCACATTACCTAGCTGTTGTTCTGCATGGAAAGCATCTTTTCACAGCTAATTCTAGCTAGGTACTCTATATACATAGCTCAGATTCAAATGAAATATCTCCCTGGTTTGCCTTCACAGAATAAATTCAGAAGATGTGAGTGGACAAGAGAATTTCAGCTAAAGAGAAATAATAATTTCTACAACCAAATCCATTTACTGTTTTCCCATGTGAGTCCACGAGGAGACAGGTAAGAATGAGAAACTAAATCTGTCCAATGCAGAACACGAGATATATAAAAAGAGAGCGAGTCAAAAATAGC
Source organism: Nestor notabilis (assembly GCF_000696875.1). Lineage (NCBI taxonomy): Eukaryota > Metazoa > Chordata > Aves > Psittaciformes > Psittacidae > Nestor > Nestor notabilis. Next base: position 14,425 of record NW_009942972.1, on the reverse strand, counting down.
AGCC
>NW_009942972.1:0-14402 GCF_000696875.1 Nestor notabilis | reverse complement strand
AAGAGTTGGGATAGCGTATTCTGGGAATCAGGAAGTCATCCAACCCATCCTCTTACCTTGGAATGTGAGAGGCATAAACTGGGCTGCTACTCACAACTCATACAACAGTGACAGCTTTGAAAGTATTCAGGAAAACGCCAAATTCTCCTTTTATTTGCTGTAAAAAGAAAACCCCAAACCACACACATGCTCCTATCACAGAGCTCAGGAACACAACTAAAAATCTCACTCAACTCATTCATAAGAATTGCCAAAATCTGAAAAAGCCATCAGAGTTCCTATGCAAACCACCCTAACCTATGGCAGAACCACCACTGCACAGCCCAATCTTTCAATGTGCCAAATGACATCCAAGACTCAAACTGCACACCCTAGAAGAGGAAATGACTGCTTCAGAGTTGAACTCCAGTTTAGTAGTGTTCTTAAACACGCTGTAAAATATCTGCTCATCCACCCAGAAGTTGCAGTGTTCAGGGTAATTTTGCAGCTCTGCATGTTGTATGATGTCATGGGGAAGTCTAAGCAATGACGATACAACTACATGAAGGACAAGGTGATCTTTCCCCCCCACACCAAGAGATGTGTGCAGCAGGGAGAAGTATGCAACAAATTTCTACCAGAAAACCACAGTAACATCCAACCAACTGGAAAAAGGAAGTTCCATTCCTCCTCTGACTATGATTCTTAAAACAAACACATGCAGATAATAGCCTCAAAACAACTACTTTCCCTTAAATAGAACAGACTACACCCACTAAATATATATATATATATATACAGACTTTTATGGCAAATCCAAATGAAAACCAGAGTTGAAGCACCATTCAGCTTAAGTCTATCTTATATCAAAACCACAAGCACAATGTGACTGTAATAAAATAGAGCTGACAGCAAATTGCTTTACTCTGTTTTCCATAGAAAGGTAAAACATCAAGGTTTACTTTCTACAATTTAACAAGCTTTTTAACACGCTGAATGCTAGAAAATCTCATCCCCACACCCACCTGATTATGCTGCCAATATTCAGATTTACAACTGCCTTCTTTAGAAGACCACTTAACAAATGCTTCCTGTTGGACCTTCCGTTTTATTTGGGCCTTAATTCTTTCCAAAGAATGGTTCAGTGCCATTAGGAAATCTTTAAGAATATATCCAAAGGGAAAAAACAATGCCTTTTAAAATACTACATGAAAAAGTTCTGACAATGCCAGTATTTCCACCTGTCCCTCCTCTCCTCAGCTTCCATTGCAGAGGGAAATGAACTTCCAGCACACTAAGAAAGTAACTTCTGTCATAAACCCAGGATACTAAGGGCTACTAAGGGTTACAGTTACCAACAGACAGAAGCCAACAGGAGCTTTGCTGCCAGAAGAGGAAGCTCCAATTCCCTGTTACATGTCCCTTGCCACATGCTCCTACCCCCCTGCTCCATTTTCATCCATTTACTAAATTAACTGGCTTGAAGAATCTAATCAGTTAATTTAAATCTCCAAAGTAAGTTCAGTCTTAGACTGTGCAGTCTAAGACTCTGCATTTTACATTTGAAACATGCATTTTAAGCCATTTTTCCTTGATTAAAGGAAAATACAAGTTTCTTGGAAACTTCTGAAGTGTGGATGGAAAGGTCTAATTCTCTCACTTGAGGCTTCAAAAAACAAAGGTTTGATTCATTATTCCAAATTTTACCCAAATAATAGTTCTCAAATGTAAATTCCTTCTTAGGACTTCAACTGTAAGTAAACTGAACTTAACGGTCAATACCAGAAGGCAAAACTCCAAGTCAGGAAGCTATACTTCAATCACTAAATTTAGAAGAGGGTGAAAAAGTCAGAAGTATCTTAAAACAGAGCCTATCTTTATCTTCCTACGAGTTTTAAAGCAACTGCTCTTCATTTGAGATGATTTATGTTAGCCTGGAGCAACAAATAAAACCAAAGTCTGAGAGCAACTCCTACAGAGCCAAGGCACCGTATGTCACATGAACTGTTGAAAACCAGCATAGACCACATCTGCAGGCTGTGCTGAAGCATCACTGTCCATGGAACAAGCAGCTAAAATATTGGCAATAGCTTCTCTTCAAGTTACTTACAGATTTGAATACAGATTAGTCGGGCAACTCAGAAACAGGATTAAGAAATACATTTCTAAGTTCACTAGGTGATGATAAAACTATATATCCACCTCCACCATACACTAATAGCGCTCACCTTTCTGTGCTAGAAGTGTTTGCTTTAGCTCCTTGAACTTTCACAAAAGGTCAGCCTATAAGTAGACATACTTTACTTAGGTGTTAGGAAAATAAGAGGTCACTAAAAAGCAGAAGTTCTGAGCCAAAGTGCAACTGATGTAGAAGTCAGGGGAACAGACTTCAGTCAAGAGTAAATTTTCATCTTTCATAAGGACTCAAAATAAAACTTCAAAATGAAGTATAACATTCCCCAACACTTCAGGCACTACAAAACCCTTCATGCAAAAAACTCCCCAAAACATCCATTTAAGAAAAATTCCCTCATACCACTTTAGTTCCCTTAAGTAAAAACCCAAATGAGTCACCACAGTTGGATTTAGAAGTAACAAAAATCTAACAGAAGAGTTTGTCATGAGTTTGACTTCCACAAAGCAGAGTAAGCTTTTCGTGCATCCCTCCCAAAGATCAAAATGTGACTTGGTTTGGCTTTGTAAATTATACTTAGTGACTGGAATTGCACAGGAGCATCAACACTGGGAAACATGGAAGCTTCCCTGTCAGTTGAATGACTCTGCTGTATCCGAAGTAGGACTGCCTGATTTCACTTCTCTATGATCCATCACTTTTTGATGTGCACTAATTACGTGAACAGGGAAGTCTATTCCCACTACCAAATTTCAGAAAAGAGCCCCACATTTTCAACAACATGTACTCCAACAGCCATGTGAGAATCCATCTGGCAAGTCTGAGAGCTAAGCTTTCAATCAGTCATCATACTTCCAGCTAGCACAACTATTTTCTTATGAAATGCATTACTGAATGCTATGGGGAAGTCTGAAGAAGTTGCAGTACCTATGACAACCAATCCTACTGCAGAAAATCACCAGTATCTCGTCATGAACATTCCTAAACATTAACAACATAGAATCATACAATGGTTTGGGTTGGAAAGGACCTTAAAATCATCTAGTTCCAACCCCCCTGCCATAGGAAGGGACACCTCACTCTAATCCGTGACATTCAAGGCTCTGTCCAACCTGGCCATGAACACTGCCAGGGATGGAGCATTTAGCACTTCTTTTGGCACCCTGTTCCAGCACCTCACCACCCTCACAGGGAAGAACTTAGTCCTTATATCTAACCTGAACCTCCCCTGTTTAAGTATAAACCCATCACCCCTTATCCTGTCGCTACAGACCCTGATGAAGAGTCCCTCTTTGGCATCCCTGTAGGCCCCCTTCAGACACTGGAAGCTGCTCTCAGGTCTCCATGCAGCTTCTCCTCTCCAGGCTAAACAGCCCCAACTTTCTCAGCCTGTCTTCAAACATCCACCCATGACTCCAGCAAAGTTACTAATTTTGATTTTCAATCTGGGGACATGTGCATTTCTCATTCAACAGACAAACTGAAACACAAGATTTTCCCTCTCTCCCTGGTTTGACACAGCTGTATCACATCCATAGACTAGGATGTGAAAAAGTTAATTTTATCAAAGGCAGAAAGATCAGCTGATCAGTGCTTTCCACAGTGACCCCTTCCTGTTTTCTGTGTAGAACTGCAAACTTGAACTCCAGCAACCAAATCTCAATTTTACTTCTTCTTTCAAGCAGCAGAAAGCAAGGCAAAAAAAGAACTTGCATGTATTCCTCATTCTTTACAGACAAGCTTTCAAATCACATTTATAAATGTAATGCATTTTAAAGCTGAATTTACTGCTTTTCCACATTTTATCTAAAAGCTTAGAAAAAAGGCTTTTTAATGAAAGTGTTGTCACATTTAAGACTACTTAAATGCAGAAATTACAACAGCTGCATTCAAGCTCCTTGCTGTTGAAGATTTTATTACGAGTGACCATTACATCCATCCAAGCATTCGGAGTTTTTCCTTTCAGATGAGAGCACAAAAGGGAAAGGCTGAAGTCTAAAAGATCAGTTTAAGCTTGTAACCTAATGCAAGACCAGCTGTACCCACTCCTTCTCATGTGTTTAGTTTTGCTTTCTGTTGGAAATGCTGTAGTAATTACAAGCCAAAACCAACTCACACTTTCTCCCCAGCTATACAATGTTGCTCTCTTGAAAACAAACAGTTGTAGAAAGGAAATAACTCCCTCAAAAAGTGAGTTCATAAAAATGCTGCAGGACATGTTTGCAGATAAAGGCATGACTACACTGAGCAGTTCATGTTTCAGTGGAAATGTTCTTTTTATGAAAACATTTACTTAAAATTTGATTCAAATGCCATCAAAACTTTAAGATGGAAAACACAGGTAACCTCTGTCCCAGAATATCAGGTTTTAGTGATGGAAAGTTAAATCAAGTATAAATTAAAAGCAACAGGAAGTCAACCGAACGGAAGGATGAATTAAGGAAAATCAATTAGAAGCAGTTGAGCAACACAGCCAAACACCAGTGCAGCCCAGTGATATTTAAAGCCTAAACCTTAGGTGACCATCAAACATAGTATTCAACAGCAGCTACTTGAAGTTTTCAAGAAACAATTTTTGCAGAAGGCAATTTTAGCGTAAGTTTACCTCCAGAACTGGCCCAGCTCCTAGAATAGTTCTCTCCACACCACTTGCGTACCCTTTCTGGCTCAGTGCCGTGAGGCAGTGAATTAAGAAGTTTGTGCTTTGAGTTTTCCCAGACCCACTTTCACCCGATATAACTATGCACTGATTAACATGCTTTTTAAGCATTGTGTGATAAGCCACATCAGCAATGGCAAAAATATGAGGCTCCAACTTCCCAAGCTGATGATTCTCATACATCTTGACATATTTAGGATTATAAATGGGCAGGAACTTGAAGGGGTTAATTGCAATCAGGATACTTCCTGCGTAAGTGTAAATTTTGTGTTTTAGAAAGCGGCACTTGAGATCCTCTAGGAGCGTTGTCTCTGTTAGGTTGGGAAGATTGCACAAGTCATCAAAGTCCTTCTGATGCCATGGAAGAAACCCCCTTTCAACCAAACGCCGAGCATCTGCCTCCTTGGAAAGCAACTGCATCTGGACGTATTTGATGGTCCCATCAGTGTTCCTCTCTTGCAAAAGAAAGTAGTACCCATCCTTTTGTGGATGTTCATCCTGAGCACGACGAGGCCAAAGTAAAACCCTATGAACTGGAGAATCATTTATATCAAGTACCCATTCTTCACCACCAGACTCTTTCACCTCCACGAGCACATAATGTTTCGAGACATCCAAGTTTAAGATATTAATCACATCCTTGATGACATCTGAAGATGTGCTGTCCTTGGTTGCTGTCACTTTGCAGCAGGGAGCACTTTCTGTTGAGAGTTGGGGATAAATATGAAGATTGTAGGCTGTCTTTGCCTGGCAAACTGCACTGTCAGCATCTTTTAAACTCATTCTGTCCTCAGATGGGCTTCAGTCTTCTGCCCCTGCTTAATATGCAGTGCCCATTGTCTAAAAAAGAAGAAATAAAAGAGAAAGAGAAAAAAAGAACAAAGTCAGGTGTTTTTTTTTTAAAAAAAAAAGTATACAAGAGGTATTAAGTATTATTTTCTGGAGGATGAGAATGAAGTTACAGAATAGTCAAATTATTAAATCCACTATTAAGACATATCAGTGCTATTGTTTCAATCTGCTTAGCCTACCCTGTAGAATGGATAAGTGCCACAAGATCTATGCTCTTTTCACACTTCCTTCTATTTCCAGGCCATCCCTTCCTCCTAGTTAAGGCAACAGAAGCGTTCATATAGCCACAAAGCTAAGCGTCCAAATTCAAACTTCCTTGTTTCCCCAGGTTAGTTTAAACCCAGAGAATTTCCCTGGCCTGGCTCACTGTATGGCTACACAAACATTTATTTACCCTGCCACATAAACACTCCTTTAAAGCTGCACAAGCAGGTAGAAACAGGGTTTGATCACTTCTTAAACCAACAGCAACAGTTCAGAGCAGCTACGAACTACGGCAGAAGGAACAGTGCATAGGTGCAAGGAGGAAGATGGTTCTGACACCAAGATCCACACTGTTTTTCATTTCCCCCAAACGACCTCATTTCACAAGAGGTACAAACTGGGGACAGGATTTACTCACTCAGCTGTAAGGAAACTGCCTATAGCTGACCAGTGCAAACACTGCCATCAACTCCTCCAAACCCTGCACATTATAGCAATTTCCTGAACATACATCATTTACTCAAACGATTAATAATTTCACTCAAGTGAACCACATCCTTGCTGCAGAAAGGTTCAAATGCACTTTTTATCTTCCATTTTAGGCAAACAAGTAAAATTGGTACTATTGTGACTACTTTTCAGTTCAACTAACAAGATCCCAAATAACCCGCTTCACTCACAACTCTTTCCTCACAGGGTTTCAGTGACCTCATGTGTGAGCTTCCAAAGATCATTCATTCTGATTGCCTTTTCCTCCTTTCATCCTTGATGCAGGACAGAAATCTAACATTAACCTCACAGAAGTCAACCTCCTCCTTCCTGCCAAATTAAAAGCCTCTTGACGTCGTAGCTCTATGTCTTTGCAGGTGATTTTTCTCTCCACAGTTTGGTACACCCAGATCACCAGGACTAAGCTTGCTTACATTTCTTTAGTTCAACCGTTTACTAGCTTATCAACAGGGAGTAAAAGAAGGATAATGAAGCATCCCCTTTGTTTTAACAGACTGTAAAACTTCATAGTCAGAATATCAGTTCAATTTTTGTTTCAAGAACAAAGTGTTCTAATTATACACTTACATGCCAAACATATATCAAAAAAGGGGCAGAGAAATGCCAATGAAGTTGCTTTTTGCCACTAAATAACTGTACAGAACTTGCATAAGGCCACAGAGTGCAATCATTTCAAACTGAAATCAGTAGAATTGGAAGCATTTAGTGGCCACTTCCACTGCAAGTAATGAATCACTGCACAGAAACATATGACATAGTTCTGCCTCATGAACAGCCTCAGAGTAAAGAACTGTTCTTTAAGGGAACTCTGAAGAGTGAGCTTACAGAAGATATTGTTATGCAAGCTGGACAATTTTTAGCGGCTACTCATCAAGAGGAAGGCTGAGCAAGCCACACACAGCAAGACAAACCACAGCACATCTCCGGGCAAGCTGTATGGTTCCTCAGAGAATGACGTTTTTCCCCCGTTACTTGTCATTCTTTAAGGTGAGCTTACTGCAAGAACCTGGTCATAAAGAAGGATGGAGCAGTGAGCTCAAAGCCCCTTCTCCATTTCCTGTACTTGTCACTGACCAGTAGGTAAGTCTGAAGGACCTTTGCAATTGTAATCATGCAACTGTAAAGCATTCTTAATCTACAGAAGCTCAAACACCTTAACATACAGTAGGACCTACAGTAGACTGCTGCTCATGGGGAAGATGAATCTGGAGCACAGACAAAAAGAACGGTGACCACTTTCCTCTCAAGTTAGCCAGCCAGTTCAAGGGAGACAGCCTTGTGCAGACGTCCTTTTTTCCTCCCAGCAATTAGTTTCAGCCACACAGTCTGGTACGATAGAGGAAGTCCCCTCAGTGAGCATTTTTGCCAAAACAGCACCCTAAGAAATGCAGCACCAACTTTCTGCCCACACAGAAGAGCTGAATGTAGGTGCTGACCTCTGACTTTATTAACATGTATTTCCTAACCTCATCTCATGTTGGCTACCAAGATGTATCTGGTACATTGCTCAAGACTCTAATACCATGCTTTCCAAAGAGAAAACCAGAACACAGATGGCCTCTTCTCTGCTAGTGAAAAACCCAGGCCAATTACAGCAAGCAGCAACATGATGATAGCTGGTAGGGTCTGCTCAGGTGTACATGACCGAAGAACTAGAAAGAACAAGACCACTCATCCTGAAGATGACAAATTTCTGACAAAGCAACATGCAGACATCACCTTAACGTATTTATGCTACATATGGATTTCTGAATTATGTAGTCACCATACAACTTGGTGGAAATTCAAGCAGGCACCCATCACTATTGCCTGCAGTAGAAAGAACTTGCTGACAGTCACAGCAGCAGTAGCCAGAAAGCCAGTCAGCATAACACTGCCCCATTTTAACCAGGTATGAAATACAGACATTACTTACTTGCTTTCAACACAGAGCTTTAAGACCGCTCTCACTCAACAAGTTAAATAGATATGCTACTTCAAATCATTCAATACTGATTATGAGTCCCAGTATTCAATTAAGGACAGGGTACCATCAAGCAACAGGAGGATTAGATTCTAGTGAAGGTGAATTCCTGGCATCAAAGTAAACATACTCATGATGGTTGTAAAAGAAAGAAAAGAGTGACTGGTAAAAAAATGTATCATAGAGAGATTGAGAAGGCAGTAAGTAATCCAAAAGCTAAGTCAGTTATATAGGTCAGTAGTACAGGAGCAAGGAAACAAACACTAAACAAATTTCAGCTCAGTTTATAGATATTTAACTTCAAACATACCCAAGAAACAATCTATACCAGAGGGATGGAATGGGAGCTATGGGGTCTTGAAAACCAGAGCAAGTAATCATTTCAATATGGTTATTCTAGTATGACACCACAAGCATGACAGTGAATGTATTCCCCAGATAAATATTGAATGAATATTTTGTAGGCAGTCCTATTACCCTTATCCTCAGAAGGTATGTGACAATACTGCATCTAGAAGATATCCAAAATTCAGTTAAGAACCTGAGATAAGAACAGCAACAACAATAACAAATCTGTTGGAAAATACCTTACAGCAAAATACTCCAGAAGCTTCAACTTTGAGAAACACCCAGAGGAGACTCTTATCAGTTTAAGTCCTTGCATAGGGAACTAGAGTTCAGTAACAATCACCAGTCTGGAGGACAAAGCTACAACACAAGCCAAAGGCTGGAATTCAAAAGCAGACAAACTCAGGACAACATAAGACATAAATGTCACCAGAAGGCTCCACTGCACTGCAGAACCTGAGCTGACACTAACACTGAGGCCTGACTGCTAAAGACGAGCCAGTCCCCAGTTACAGATGTGCCTGTTAATCAGAGAAGTGAATCAGGTATCACCCCCTCATCAATGTCAAGAGTGGTCTGAACAGATGATGACAATGATTCCTTCTCATTTTACGATCTCTAATTATTTAGAAAACTTTTCAGCAACTGAAATATTTATTCAGTGTAATTTGGCTCATGGAAGAAACACAAGCCTGACTTCAGGTGCACAGAACGCTGGAAGAAAAAGGAGAAATACAAGAGTAGAAGGTAATAATGAAACCATACTGGTCAGCATGCAAAACAGCAGCTTCGCCACCACTGTAGACAGAAATTCTGCAAAGTTACTTCCATTTCTTTCTTATAAGAAGCCCCTTTTCAATGCATGGGAAAACACACAGCTGTGCATTAGAGTATTTAATAAGTGGGAGGCAGAAGCTGGCACTAGGTGCACATCAACTAATTTTAGACTTCACATTCAGACTCCTTCCTGGTTCCCTTAAAATGTTTTACTTGTCACAAGCCTTTTGCAGCACAAGCATACATCTTCACAGTACTTAGAATTTACTAAGGACAGCCATCAGCATCTACAAAACACAGCAAAGCAATTTTCACCATAGTCGTGTTTTACAGATGCAAACAGTGTTAGGCAAGCTGGGCAAGCAAAGAAGTCAAAAAAGTTTGACATGCAAAGCTTTTTATTTTAACCTTTTATTCAAGAAGTTACACTGTATAAATTCAGTGGGCATGAGAGGGGCAACAGCTGCAGGGGATTAGTGTGTTAAGGGATATGTGATACATGACTTTCACCCCTGAGATAGTGGTTTCTTTGTGCCAGTATAACATACACAATTTAAGGTACTTGTGTTTCAAGTGAGATTGAAGAGAAGTAAATCTGAAATAGCACTAGGCAAATTTAAATACAAGGTATCAGAGGCCACCTTTGCTTGACTGTCCTAGAAGGGTAATTCCAACAGGACTAGAAAAATGGAAGCAAGTCTAACCCATCTCTTAAAATCTCTTTTCAAGGTTTTGTTACCTTCCCCTACCCTATCCTTCGTAAGTTCTACAGTGTATTTGTTAATAGCACCAACATAATGACCTTATAAGGCAACAGTCTAATGACATATTTCTTTTTATATTACATATCAGTACTTTCATTTGCTTAAAAAATAAGAACAAAACACACTGGGCTTAGCAAACAATCTATTTAGTCCATCACTTGGAGAATTGATTATACTTGCACTTAAATCACTGAGTAGGGCAACATTTCAGGTAACTACAATATTTTGTAACAGAAATGCAGTAGGCAGGATAATCTATCACCAAGCCATAAACTTACTTTTTGCTTAGACAATGTTAATAGAAATAGAAACCCAACAATTCAAATTCTATATGGTCATTTTGATGGTATTTTCTAAGTTTTTGCAAGTCTCTATCAAGCCAATTAATTTTTAATATGCATTAAAGCCAACATCACCCCCTTAATAATGTAGTAAAAGTCCAGAATAGAATTTCACCCCAATCAGTACAGGGTATCTGTTTAGTTTAAATAAGGCCATAATTTGAAGCCACATATTTAGTCAATGAATCATAGTGAACCTAAAAAGGGAAAGCTACCATTACTGCAAAATTGGTGAGGATGAGCTTTAGCATATTCTAGTTCTTCATATTTTCATGTACATCATTTCCAGCGCTGCATTCCTCAAACAGAAAGATTCAAGCTTCTCCCATTGTTCAATCATTTTCAACACAAAAATAGAAACACATCACAAGTACTTGACCTCTAATCTTCTGGAATACCAGAATTGCCTATGACCATCCCTAAAAGAGACCCTGTGTCTGTCAAACTGAAAACATTTGGCAATTTCAAAAACATTCAGCTGTTAATACCCTTGATTTCCAAAGCAAGGAATTTCCAGCAAAACAGGCTACAGGGACACCCTAAAGCTTCCATCCACCATTAACTGCGTTACGGGGAAGGCAAAGGCCTCAACTCTTGTCTTATCCCAAATCACAAGGACATACAGTTGCTGTTGAGCATAATTAATGTTATTTCTTTTTTCTCCAGTATTCCAGACATTTGTGGACACTTCCTGAAACTTGCTTAACATTCTGCTAACACTTCAGTATTTTTGTTGGTCATAAAAAATCCTGTTGGACTGACCTTCAGATCCTTGGTTTAACTATGAGCTCTTGGCTTTTTCTACTCCAAAAGGAGGAGTTCTGAATGGAGCATGCAAATTTGCAACACATTTATTACTACTCTTTGTAATCAACCCTACCAGAGAAGTTACTACCACAGACTGCCTAACAAAGGAGAAGCTAGACTGCAATGTAGGTAATGCAATGTAACACAGGAAAAAGTCAAAGAAACTACCTTCGTTACAAGCAGTTCCTCCTCTTTACCTTCTCTCTACTCCCTCTGGCCCTTGAGACCCCAATCCCAATCTACACTCTTGAACCACCCATGATTCAGAGCTCTGCTTCCTCTTTATGATTCAGATGCACAATTTAACCTCAAGACAAGGATACCTTATCAGGCTTATGGTGACATCAAAGATCTGTAACATGTTATTACCTTACAAAAAAGTATGATATCAGAGTCACAGACATACGCTTGAGTATGATTCAGAGGAAATGAAAATGTGGCTCTGTTGAGAAAACAAGGAATGAAGGGAAAACAACCAAGAGTGTTAGAGCCAAAGAACGTAAGCCAGAAGAATGGAGACTATACTACCACTTCTTGTAGTTTTCTTAATTTTATCCTTAATAGCATTACAGCTGTCAACAAAGGAAGTAAAAATTTCACTGCTCTAACGCTGCATTTACACTGATAAGTAATTTTCTTAAGAAACTTTAGGTTGCTCTTTCGGGTGAATTACTGGGGGGGGGGAAAGGGCTCATTGGCAGAATGTACACTTGTCAAAAATAGTTTTAGCACACTTTTATTGTTAAGCATTGCTGGTGTTTAAAGGAAGAACATATTTTTCTAGGATCTGCATTAAGTTTCATTTTGTAATCAGAGACAAGCAACACAATGAAGTCTGGACAAAAACAACTCTGCAAGTCCCACTCAAGTCACTTGATACATCAAGAAAACATGATATACCAGAGACAAAATCTCTGAATTTTCATTTTCTGAAGTAAAGACACTTCGGGTCCTTTCAGAAGGCAGATCATCTATTAAAATAGCCACCTATTGAAAAAAATAAATCCTTATCAGCATCTCAGGCTTTACTTCTCCTTGATAGTAGGTCTTGTTTCTTAGAAATGTGATTAATGAATGTACTTCAGCCTTCAAATTCACAAAAAACTACCGAACCACAAACTTCTTATTGCATCATAATTTTTCACTCTTCTCCTTGACTGCTGAGATAGCTCATACTGTTGCATCTTTCAGGAATGTTTCCTTTTTAAATGCCCATGATACACAAATCATGGTATTTGACCCTCCAGCTAAGGAAAGGCCATATTTAGCTGAAGCAATATTGAACTATGTGCATAGGAGTCAAACAGTTATTCATACACAGGATTATTCAAGAGGCCTAATGTTTGAATCATTATTTGTCAGAAAACTCAGTCTGTACAAAGCATTAGTTTCTATGTGAACCTCATTTCAATTTTTCATCAGCTGCATTTACTCTTCCTAAATTATTCAGTTCTATAAACATTTTAGGTTCCACCAAAAACCACAAACCTACGATCTTTTTTCCTACTGATTAGATGACCCATTTGCACAGACAGCTGTCCTGTCACTGCAGGAACTGCAACACTCAACTACTGAAAAAGCTTTTGTTGAGACAAATGCTCAAGCAGGGCAATAAAACCCCAAAACAACCATCAAACAAATCCCAAACAACCCAAGTAGCATAGTTCTACAAAAACAGTTGTGTCACATTGCTGCATTTAACTCTTGAGTTTTATGCTAATAAGTAAACACTAAAAGTTAAGGAAATGGCCTTAGATGCATCGTCCTGAAAAGCACAACGTTACTGGATTTTAAATGCAGAGCAGGTAGGGAATCTCATCATTAGTTCAAAGACACAAATAACAAGGATTAACTCTTTTCTAAAAAGAGCTTCCATGAATCTTGAAGCTAACATGAATATACATATGCGTTAGAAGTTCCCCATATTGCTTCCCCTGCATCAAGTGGACTTGTTCCTGACAAGACTCTGAGTAAAAGACACCAAAGACTTGCTAACATTTGAGGGGTGTGACACCAATACACTGTACCGGAATGCAGGATTACCTCACACTGTTACTTTAGGAGAAATGCTTCAGCCATATATTCCAGCTAACAGACCTGGAATCAGAGAGCTTGTAATTACCCATGACAAACTTATTTGCAAACATCTCTGTAGACAAATCGATACCAATCCACCTCTAGGCATAACGTGGGAGGATACTGATGACATCTTTGAAAGGCTAATTGTATGTGCCAGAAGCCTGAGATCATCTCCAGCCCTTTGCTACACTGCCACCCATTTCTAGAAGGTGAAATCAAAGAACACTGAACTCCTTTACCTCCAAGGTACTTCTCACTTTATACAAACAGGACTTCCAAACAAAGCTTGGTAAGAATTTGCCAAAATACTCATGGCTGGGAAATCATCTTATGTTAGGATTACACATACCGGTATCAACTGTGTGGTCACAACAGTCATGAAGCAGGACAGTGCTCTACTACTTGTAGTCTACAAACACATTACAAAAAGATGTTCCCAGCTTGCACAAGTTTTACTTTCCAGAGATTGCAAAATCAAACTTACCAAAAAGATGCAGCACTACCAGGATAAAGCTAGAGGCATGTATCTGTTAGGCAATGATGACACCGTGATAAAGTACGACCTCAATGCAGTAGCAACACTGATATTGTCAAGAGTTGCTCCAAAACAAAACAAAGAAACAAAAGAACGCAGCGAGTTTTTTTGAAAGATGCCGAGATATTCGTACGAAGGCTTACAGGCTGCTCATTCCGACAGGTACAGACACCACATGAAAAAGCAAAACGCTGCGTGGTTGAGAGATCAGTAACGGGAAATGGAACTTTTAACATCGTGCCTTTAACAGCGGCAACATCTTCGCCCTGCTCATCGCCCGAGAGACGGGAGGCAGCGGCGGGCGGCGCGGAGCGCTCCTTCCCTTCGGGCACGTCCAGCTCTTCGGGCGCATCAGATGCAAAGCGAGTGAGCGGCCAGGCAGTTGTCCCCGGCCGTGAGGAGCCCCCTCAGCTCCAGCCCGCGCCTCCCCCGGCCCCAGGCAGCGCCCTC
>NW_009942971.1:22550-29052 GCF_000696875.1 Nestor notabilis | reverse complement strand
CCGTGGGGTGGGATTGGGCAATGAGTCGCTATCGAAGCAGCTCGGCTTGAACGTCGCTGCCGTCTCCTCTTTAAGGCTTTTGTGTGATGCAGGTCTAAAACTTGTAGCTGGAGGAGTACTGGGACTTCCCTTTTTTGTTGCCAGTAGACCCGTAGAGCTGAAGAACTCGGTCAAGCAAGTATCTGCCTTTTTTCTTGCAAAGTCATGATACTGTGCTCTGAAGGTGGAGAGCTGTTAGGATCAAGCTCTCAAAGCCAGCGTGTGACACTTACCCCTAGGTAGAATGCTGGTTTTATGGACAACGCAGTTGACTCACAAGTAGAAGCTGCAATCTGAAGCTGATGGAGAGGGGAACAGCACAGACAGTAAATGAAATCTGAAATACGCTGCTTCTGGAAAAACAGCAGCAGGATGGTGGCTTTAGGAAACAGACTTCTCTTTGGAGGGCTTAAAAAATATTTAAGATACTCCACATGAGGGTTTGGTGTGAGATTTGTCAGGACCCGGAGAATATACTCTGTATTTAGTAGCAGTTACTCTTTACGGCACAGCATGGATGGGATGTGTGACGATGAGGAAGGAAACTGCTCTCGAGAGTAGCTGGGAACAGGTTGTTTTTGTCAGTTTGAGGGCTTTGGGTTCTGCACTTCTGACTAAAAGTTTATTAGCATGACTCCTTACTTAAAGGGAACTCCTCTTTCTAGCATCACAAGCAGCTGGAGTAAATTTTAGTACAATTACATGCTTTTATTTTATGCAACACGGTAATGCTGTAATAGATAATTCAGTAGCCAACTCATCCTGTGCATTACTGATAAGCTCTGTTAAGGGGCGTAGAAATGAGGTGCTCCTAGCACACAAGTCTTTCTGGATAGATAGCATGTTCAGTGCTAGCTGCAGAGCAGCCACTGGGCAGAAACAAACTTGAGGTATGAGTTTCTTATTAATATTGATTAGATAGTTGAACTGCAACAACTTGAAGTACATTTTGCGTGTCATACACATGTTTGAGATCGTGGGTATTGTAACGTGAAAGTTGAGCAGGTAAATCCTAGGTCATGGAGCACTATCCTACTGAAAAATGGACTTTTTAATCTCAACTTGGGAAGATAGGCTGTTAGCTTATATACAGAAATATGGCTTGCTAGTTATTACTGTAAATATTGATGAAGAAAGAGGTAGTTCATCTGGGATGAATTAGCATGGAAGCTATTCAAGCTTGCTTAGGAATTATTTTTCAGTAAGATGGAGTGATTTCAGTTTTGCCTTGCCCTGCCCTGCCTACATTAGATCTGCCCAAACTTGCTTTGGAAGTCGAGTCTTGTGTAGCAAGACCCAGGAGGAGCAAATAACCCTGAGCAGGAAACGCAGGAGGAGGAAGAAGAATCTGGTGTACTGGCAGTATTGACTATTGAATCCCTTTTCTGTGAGCTGAATTGCAGAAATACTTTATAAAAATATTGCTTTCTCCTGTATGGCACAGTACAAACCCACATACTATGCACAGTGGGCTTCAGTACTTTAAAGGTAGTACTTTCCAGGACTTTTAAATGTAGGAAACAATCCGTGTCCTGTGTTCATCAAAGGCATAGATAGTCTTGGATTTTGAACAAACTTGTGTCACGCTGATAATGGGCTGAACATCTGATGTGCCGTCAGGTCACACAATCTTTGTTGTTGATATGGTGGAGCATCACAGAATGAAATTGTTTGAATTGTTGTGCTAAGCTTCTCCTACAGTGTCACAGCTTTTGGTAGCTACTAAATAGGTGTGAAATAACTGGCAAAAATTTGAAATGTTTTCATATCAAAAGGCAATTGCCAAGGCTGAAAAATGATTTGCACGTAGCAGGATACTTCAGCTGCAGCAGACTGTTGGATACCCAAGTTTCCTGAACTGTCTCCTTTATACAACTCTGTACCTACATCTATTATTTCAGGAATGGTGCCTGGTAGTCATAAATCAGATAGTTGGATAATTACAGGCACCTTTTTATTTACAAGAAACTGATAAGGTAACCTGACAAGCAACGTTCTGGAATTAGTACCAGATGAGGCTGCTGCTGCTTGCTCTGCCCTACTGCTGCTTTTCTGGTGTGTTACCAAATACCAACTGTGGTTAATGCTTCTAAAGCTCTCATCCCTAATGCTGGCGTCTAGTGAATGTTGCATAGCCTGGTCCGAGTATGTAACTCTTGTCTTCTCACACTGATCATAAGGGAAGAGGGATTTTGGACAGGAGCAATGTATGTCCTGTAGGTGTGTTAGCAGTACAATAGCTTCTTCTTTCAAGACAGGCTTTGTTTATATCAGTATCTGAAGAGAGTAATGGTGTGTGCATCTTGCTCAGCTAGGTTTTTCTTCACTATGCTGCAAGTTTTCTTCAGAGCCCATCTGAAGCCTGCTTAAGTACCGTGTGTATTAAACTACCTGCTCTACATCTCTGGTGTGCTTAGATGTCTGACAGAAAGTTAAGGTGAAGACAAAGTTGTTTGCACTGTTGCCTGCTATACTTGTGCGACTTCAGAGTAATTCATTTGTAATCCTGGTCAATGGGAGGGAATGAGGCATTCTTCTTCACAGAGGTGTATTTCAGTAGCAATCACTAGCAAGCAAGTTTAACTTTAAGCGAGGATTATAAAGATGGGGAAGCTGCTTATCCCTCTTTCTTGTACAAAGGGCAAAAACTGCTGTCATGCAGTTGACTTCCTGCAGATCGACAGGAATCCTGTGGATTTTCATAGTTCTTCACAGCACAGTGGTACTTATTAGCCTGCTATGGTTCCAGATCAATTCTTCTCTTGCTTTTGTTATTTCTGGTGTTCTACAGTAGACGCAGATAAGACAGGCATGTGGGTAGTGGCCAATTGATAGGCTATTATCAGGTAGTCATGGGAATGGTATATTTGGAAGTACAGATGCAGGTAATGGTAGTCTTTGGAGCCTTGTTTTGTTTTGGGCCTGAAGTTCACGGTGGGAATTAGTTTACAGCAAACCAGAGTGCACAGCAGTGTGCAGCTTCTCACAGTTACTCAGTGCGTTGGTGTTTCATCTGATCATGATGGTTGTGATGCTCTGTCATGAGGAAGTGCCCAAATAATTTCTGTTCTGTGAAGGTGGTAACTTCACTTTCTGAGTGTGGGCCTTGCACATACTGTCTCTTTTTTAATTCTCAGGTGGCATCACAAATGGTACACTACTGTTTTGCAGTAGCCTGGCCTTTTTTACTGTTTTGTTGCTCTTTGCTGGGCGGGTGGATTATATGCGTGTGTATTAAGACTCCAGACTGTGTGGGAGTCTTGTTTGTTGAGTGTTAACTGATTTTATTTTAACTGTCTGTAGCTCCTGAGAAGTTTACCACCAGTTTAAAACTGCTGTTCTGATAATCGTAACTTAACAGAAAAGGTATTTTGTTTCCAGGACACTTTGTCTTTTTTGCTGACTGGGCACTTGGAGTTTGCTCCTACCCGTGGGCCAGGGGAGAAAAGAACAGTCTTTCTTTAGAGGTTGTCAAGAGTGCTTTGCACATCCCTGATGCTGAAAACATCTTTAGGTAAAAAAAAAAAAAACTCTGAACAAAACACACTGAGTGAAAGAGTCGGAGAAATCACTTTACTTGGAAGTATGAGACACCTCAGAAGCAGTTTAATCAGCTTGTCTACTCTTAAATGTGTTTATAACAAGTGACACAAAAATAGAAACTCATTCTGCACTTTGGCAAGACAAAGGCACAGGAATGCAGGCAAAGTGAACAGGCTGTTCATGGGGGTACCCCGTGAACATCCTCTGTCCCTTCCCTAAACTTGCTTACAAGCAGAAGAACCACTTGGACTAACTTTCTGTCAGAAAATCAGCCTATGGGTGGGCCCCTTGAAATGGAACGTGTCAGCTGAACCTGTTGAGGTTTGATAAACTGTGAGCAGCTCTTAAGCACAGCCTTAGAGCAGAAAGCATCTGAAAAGGCAGAAGGTAGTTCTGCAGATCTTGTGTATGTGTGTTTTCTATGGATGCAACTTGTTTTTCCTGGCAGATACAAACAGCTTAATAACTGGTTACTACTGTGTTTACAAGCAGTATTGAGTTTAATGCAATTTTTTTGTGAGCCCTTAAATTCTGGGACTAGAAATAAATTTGTTGCAAGAAGTCATCATTTGTTTCTCTAAGTACTTTGGCAGTGATGTCAGTGTTTCTTTTTTCTAATCATGTCTCTGATATCATCCTACTTTAAAATACCTAAATTAGTGCATCCTTCAAGTGCTTTGCTTAATCTCATCTTTGGATGCATGAGCTGTAACAGCTGATTAGGGTTGCTGGGGTTTTTTGTTTGGGTTTTTGAGCAGGGAGTTGAGGCTTTTGGGGGGTTTATATTTCTTTTTCAGAGCCTTATATACACAGTTGTCTGTGAGGAATGGCCTTTAAACCATCGGGTGTAATAAGAGTGCAGTTTTTTACACATAGACTTGTGACAGCATCTCTTTTAGTCTCTGCTAGCGTTTTGATGGTGAGGTTAAAACTGCAGATGAAAGAACTTAATTGCACACACAAGGAGCAGCGATGGTTGTCAGTGCACCTGGTTATCAGACTGAGAAAAAACCCCAACAAATGTAAAACCTGTGTCTAATTAGGGAGCTAATCTGTATTCTTCAGAGGAGATCATCTCCTGCTATGCTGAGCAGTGAACCACAGGTCTTTAAAACACTGAAAGGGGAGAGCATTAGGCCAGTGCGTGGTACATTATTTGTAGTTTCTCAAGCATGGATTAAGTGGTTTTATGAAGCAGGGCTCCTCTGGAGTCACTACAGGTTGTGGGAAGTAAGATTTTCATTTAGCTGTAATATGACTTTGAAGGGTTTGTCACCAGATCCCTTGACAGGTCTGACATGTATCTGTTACCAGTACATCTGGCAGATAGCTGCTAGAGTTAATTTTGAGATGGATCAGCTCCTTGAACTGGTTTTGAACAGTGTGGTTTTATCTAACTACTAAGTAAGATGTTTTCTAATTATGAAGCTAGAGCTGGTGTTACATTGAGACATAACACTAGTTTGTGTAGATTTTTGTCCCTGTTGTGCTATGAAAGCCTACGGTTGTTTCAGTTTTCTCTCTTTAAAAGAACATTTTTGGATAGTGGCCCAAAGAAATATTCTTCTGAATTGAAATATTCAAGGAATTTTTTTTCTGAATGAATTCTACTGTTGAGCAAAGTCTCTAGACTTATTTCCAACTTCTGCCTTGTCTGGATATTGATACTCCTTGGTTTTATTTTTCTGAATTGTTAGTAATAACTTTTTTAACAGAAAAGACCAGTGTTGGGAGCTTTGTGTTTCTTACACATAGGTGAGAGAGGGCATTTGTTTCAACAGGCCAGAGATAAGCACATCCAGGTGCTTGGATAGTGCTGTGTTATGTGGGCATGCTTTAGGAGAAGGCTGTAAGTGCAGGAACATTTTTGGTGAGTTGGGATAGGACTCCTCTTGTCCATGAGCTTGTCACGTGAACTGTAGCAAGGGCCAAGTAATGGCAGTTCCTTGGGTTGTGTGTTGGAGGAGTGGTGCAAGAGTTTTGTAGCACTGTGCTGCATTACTGTTTCGGTTCACGAGTGTGTGTTGAAAGTATCATTTGCTGCTATGCAAGTGTCCCTGATGTGCTGACATAACAAGGGGTTAGTGAAATTGGTAATTAGGAAACCTTGCATTAAGAAAGAGTGACTCAGTCATTAAGTGGTGGGTTTGAGAGAACATACTAATGTGCTAACATGGAAGGGGCGCAGCAGCATGTACTGTGAGGTGTGAGTTTATAACCTGCTTATCACTTCACTGGGGCTGACAGAACTTGTTCCCTAACTGCTGGAATTGACCTGTGTCCTTTCTTCCTTTCAGTGAGTACTGTGTAACCCACTCGCTGCCCAAGATGGTGAAGCTGGATATACACACGCTGGCTCATCACCTCAAGCAGGAACGGCTCTATGTAAACTCCGAAAAGCAACTCATTCAGAGGCTCAATGCAGATGTATTGAAGACAGCTGAAAAGCTGTACCGCACTGCATGGATTTCCAAGCAGCAAAGGATTAACTTGGACAGACTGATTATAACAAGGTGACTTGGGGGGTGAGGGTGGTCCTGGGGAGAATGAGCTTCTGAACTTCTGTGAATTGCAGCAAATCCATCAGATTATTCACTCTTGGTATCTGGAGTCCTTTGCTATACTAATCATAAAAGTAGTAAAGTTTTAAAGCAAATCTTAACCAGAGAATCTGACTCACCTGAAACTTACTTGTTGGCTGCTTAAGCTACCTTTTTCAGTACATGTGTTTGTTTCACTTCTGTTCACAGTTTATGGGAATTAACTCTCCCTATTCCTGAATTTGCAAATAATTTGTATTAACTATATGAAAAGACATTATTCCTTGGTGGTAGTCTTCTTAATAGATCGACTGTGGGGCATCTCTTACGAAGTTTGTTTGCTTAAGAGTTACTTAGGCTGTTCCAATGTTTTTCTTTCC
>NW_009942971.1:16897-22519 GCF_000696875.1 Nestor notabilis | reverse complement strand
TGAATGTTGCCAGCATGCTAAAATCTTGGAGGACACGCAGTTTGTGGATGGGTATAAGCAGTTGGGATTTCAGGAGACTGCCTATGGAGAATTCCTGAACAGATTGAGAGAGAACCCTAGGCTTATTGCATCCTGTCTGGTTGCTGGAGAGAAGCTCAACCAGGACAACACGCAGAGTGTCATCCACACAGTCTTTACCTCCATTTATGGCAACTGCATCATGCAGGAGGATGAGAGCTACCTCCTCCAGGTCCTCCGTTACTTGATTGAGTTTGAACTCAAGGAAAGTGACAACCCTAGGCGGCTGCTGAGACGAGGCACTTGTGCCTTCAGCATCTTGTTCAAACTTTTCTCTGAAGGGCTCTTTTCTGCAAAACTTTTTCTTACTGCAACTTTACATGAGCCAATCATGCAGCTGCTGGTTGAAGATGAAGACCACTTGGAAACTGATCCAAACAAGTTAATTGAGAGATTCTCCCCGGTACAACAGGAAAAGTTATTTGGAGAGAAAGGCACAGAAAAGTTCAAGCAAAGAGTCCAAGAGATGGTTGACTCCAATGAGGCCAAGCTGGTGACCTTGGTGAACAAATTCATTGGCTATCTCAAACAAAACACTTACTGTTTTCCGCACAGCTTGCGATGGATTGTGTCACAAATGTACAAAACGCTCTCGTGTGTAGACAGGCTGGAGGTTGGGGAGGTCAGAGCAATGTGCACAGATCTCCTTCTAGCCTGTTTCATCTGTCCTGCAATTGTTAACCCAGAACAGTATGGGATCATTTCTGATGCTCCTATAAATGAGGTGGCAAGATTTAATCTGATGCAGGTATGGTTCACTTTAAAGTAGTTTTAAAAGAAAAAATATATGAGAAATGTTCTTGGTCTTTTTTTCCCCCCTGTAGAACTGATGTTACTACAGTAAAGAGAAAGGTACTGTCCCTCCCACCTGTAGTACGGATGCTAACAAAATATTTGTGTTAATCATTGCTGAAAAGGCATGTTCTGAAGTTTATCTTTTTGTTGAAAATATTGACTTTAAAAAATGATGGTGTGTATTCCTTTATCTCTTAGAAGAGTTGCAAATGGACTTTATAAAAGCTACTATAAGGGATGGAAGCTAAAGTGTAAAAGTGACTATAAGATGAATTCTGGAATGTGTGTAAATGCATGTTATGCTGTTCTGGCTAATACTAAGTCTTATGCAAATGTGAGCTCTGCTACAACATCACAGTTGGCAACTCTTTAAAATAGAGAGTTGTTTTGCAGTTGGAGATTAATAAGGAATGTATTCTCTGAAACACGGGTTAGCCCTCTTGCTATTTTTTTATCCTCCAACGTATTCTTAGTAAAATATATGCAGCCTTTTAATAATCTCTTAGTTTAAGATGACCTAGATTCAACTCTCAATTCTGACGTGTGGTAAAAACAAAACATGCTTTGTTCCTGGGAAAGGGGGCAAGTACGGATGCTCATAGCATACTGTGTGTGCAGATTTTCTTGTTAAATGCAATGACTGGGAGGTTTTTTTCTAAAGATTCTTGCTTTTTTTACTGTCCTGAAAGCAAGTACAGGGCTCTGTCCATTCAGTCAGAAGTATTTCTTGGAGTATTAAATGAAGAAAAAAGTAGAGGAGTGTTTTCAACTATTTTTTGTGATTGGGTCCATCATGATGTTGTTTTGCAATGCTGCTTCTTCATACTTCTTTTTCATTTCAGGTTGGGAGACTTCTGCAGCAACTGGCCATGACAGGTTCTGAAGAGGGAGATCCACGTATGAAGAACAACCTTGCTAAATTTGACAAAGTAAGAATGTAGACTGAAAAAAGCTGACTTGTGTGTCTGCTTTGTCCCTCTGCAGTCTCTTTTTTCAGACATTGCAAAGGACTTACTAAGTGTTTAACTTCCAAGTTACATGTACTGAAAAGCAGATTAAATCTTGCACAAAGCTGGGAACAAAATCTTGAGTAGTAGAGTTAAGGGTCAGGGATTCTGGCTTCTACTCTGACATAATACTTCTTACAACATAAAACAAATTAAATCAAGTTACCTTTGAAACTGAAATGCTGAGTTACTGCTTGTGGCTTTTCTACTGCATCTAAAGAAAACGCTTTGATCTGAAGACAACTTCTATATGAAATCTAGTTTAACACCAAGTAATTTGTTAGTGCAAGTACCTTCTGTTCCTTTTTTTTGTATAGTTTTGATTTCTTTTTTTTCCTCAGCTTTTCCTTTGTCAGTATGAATCATTTATAGTAATACTGAAATTGACTTCATCAGAGGAACAGTGAAACTGATGAACTTTGATGTATTGTCTTATGTTTAAAAACCCATTGATTTGTTTGTGTAACTTCCAGGATTTTGGTAATTATAATTGTTACACAGTCAGCATACAAAGATACACATACTTGTATTTATTATACAAGTAGCATTCAGTCAGGTTAGAAAGTGATATTATGTGTTGCTTCCTCCTTTCACTTTTAGTCTGTGTTCAACAGCTTCTTCAGGAAGGGGCAGTTAATTACCATAAAACCATTTTTAATTTTTGAAAAAATTATATGGAGACACTCAAGTAACACTTTGGAATGCAGAAAAAGAATGAAGGAAGTGCTGAAACTAACTGCATGCTTTCCTTGCTTCCTCTTCAGTGATTTTAGTGATGTGTGGTATTTTATCCTAAGATTTTAAAAGTAGGAAGCAAAACCTCTATTGTTATGTAAACTATTTAACTCTTGTTGTAACTTACGTTCTTTCCAAACTGTACTAGATAGTGTCTCATTTAAAAACTATTTCTTTTCTTTGCAGAGCTGTGTTGCTGCCTTCCTGGATGTAGTTATTGATGGGCGTGCAGTTGAAACTCCTCCAATGTCGTCTGTTAACCTTCTGGAGGGGTTGAGCAGAACAGTGGTTTACATGACATACAGCCAGCTGACTACTCTGGTAATATCTGAAGTTCTTAAGTGGTAGTATAAACCTGTCCCCATATGTTTACAGATAGGATAAACAAGGATAATTTACACTCCTGCTCTTACTAATTGTAAATTTTTAGGTTGGCTTTATGCGGAATGTAATGTCAAGCGACCAGCTTAAGGAAGATCGGATGGCTTTGGAAAACTTGCTGGCAAACTTACCCCAGAACAAACCAGGGAAAAGCAGCAGCCTTGAAATGACTCCATATAATACTCCCCAACTTTCTCCTGCAACTACTCCAGCTAACAAAAAAAATCGATTACCAATAGGTAAGGAGAGCAAGCAGGCTTCTTGCATGATTTCTGATACCTTGGTGCATCTTCTGTGCCATTTCTTCAGTCACCTCTTGGGGCTACTCTTTGACTACGCCTCCAGTTCCTGCTTTTTCTGTGTAGATGATGAAGAATTTTCTTTTGTATAGAAAGCCAGGTAACTTCCTTACTTTCTGGTGCCAGCATGGTGAGCTCCATCGCTCTGTTTGAGCTTGGGAAAAACGCTGGAGTGCTAGTGCCATGATAATAGAGGGAAAGCTTTAAGATGGGAAGCAGATCTAGGAGGGAATATTGCTTAGGAAGGTGGTGAGATGCAAAGAATGACATTTAATTAGTGGGACAGAATAGAGCTTTTGGGTCTCAGAAGAGAGCAAATGGGGAAGAGCATGAGAAAGCAAGTGCAGAACTGTCAGATTATATGCTGAGAAGAGCAGCTTGCTTCTTTCTCCGTTATTTGCCTGGTTTTAATTCCAGTTGTTAGTAAATTGTAACGCACTTTTGCTTGTTGGGGTTTTGTCCTCTCTGAAGAGGATCCTGGGTCTTGAACTTTTCTATTTCAATAATATTTTCTTTTAAAATAGGAAGCGTGGTACTCATCTTCAGTGTATATTTACATGACTGTGATCACATGGGATGTTTTTGATTGAGAGATTTGGTGTTAGTGTATAACAGGGTGAAAAATCTGTAGAGCCCAGTAAGTGGCAAAAAAACCCACAAAACCAACCCCAGAACAAACCTCTCTCATGTTGGTTTAACTCTGCTTCTGAGTGGCTCTGGTCTTATGCCTAGAAAGTAGTGGCACAACAGCATTTATTTTATGGTATAAATTAGGTTTTGCTCAAAGTTTTTATTTCTTTCGTTTCATTTTAATGCTCTCGAAATCCAGGACAGCAGTTGGCAGCCATTACTGCCTGGGATACTTCTGCTACCAATCTTTCTGCTCATATAACTCTAGTAACCCCTTTTGGTGGGTAATGCCCTCTTTCTGTTCTTCTCTGTGAAATGTTTACTTGTAACCCATGACTTGAGCATGCCTTTGGTTTACTTTGTTTTTTCCAGATTTCTTTATTGATTTTTATTTGAAACTCATTTAGTCTGCCCATGTAGCTTTTAAAAACACTTTGAGTGCCTTTGTGTGGTAATCAAAATTTGGCTCTGACTTGTGCCCACTTGCTTGTTTTCCCGGATCAAATAAAGAAATAACTGGTGTCATGCTGCCATACTTAGAAATCTTAATTCCATGTGGGCGTTTTTCCTTTCATGATGCCAAACATTGGAATATGAGGCTACATGAAAAAACTAACAGAGTTGCAAAATAATCAAAGTAAAGCAGCTGTTAGAATAAGATTTCTCTGCTTTTAGAGAAAACTTCTAAAAAAAATTAATCAGAGTTTTAAACCAGAATTTTAAACTAGACTTTTTTTGTTGGTTACAAAGTTCTTAATTTTTTTGTATAACTTATTAAAGATGTTTCTGTGATTGGAATACACTGAATTTGTGTAGGCAATCAAGACATAGCATAACTCATTTCTCTAAGCTTTTATGCTGAAAGTTTGCTCTTTTACAGTGCAGTACTCTAAATTTAAACACCAGTTCCATCTCTCAAAGTTTAATAAGACTTTGCATTTTGTAAGTTTATTTAGTATGTGGATTAATAATTCCAAACACTGTGGTTCTGTATTTCCATTCTATTGTCTTTTTTCCCCTCCTTAAATAAGGGAAAGCTTTCTAATGTTGGTATTTCAAAATATTTTCCTAGCAACTCGTAGCAGAAGTAGATCAAATATTCTAATGGATCAGCATGGAGATCATGAAGGATCCTCCCAGGAGACTATCCCAGAAGTTCAGCCGGAAGAAGTGCTGGTGATTTCTTTGGGGACAGGTCCTCAGATTACTCCAGGAATGATGTCAGAAAATGAGGTATGTAAAACTATCACAGCTCAGATATTTCGAGAAGTACAGCTTCTGTGTTCTCTAATAGCAGAACCATGATGTAGAGACACTATGTTTTGGTAATCAATCTGAAATGGGAATTAAAATCCTTACTTTATTTTACTGGGAGTTGGCAGCTTTCAAATTTCCCTTTGTTAGATGTTTTTTTTCCTCACTTAGTCTGTCTGCAAGGTGTGAAAACCAGTATGTAAACAGAGGAAAAATGAAACTGTCAGATTTATGAAGAGGCTTTTGTCATCTAGCGTGCTTAAAAGCAAACTTGGGCTATTGTTTCCAAGCCTGAAGAAGCTGATTTAGTTACCTCTCGGCATGCTCTGTCCTTTGGATCAAGTGGCACAGGTGAATGACAGAACTGGAACACTGATCCCGACAGTTTTGGCAGCTCAGACTTGAAACGCACAGGCCTAGCTTCCTGTGAGGGTGGAACAGTG
>NW_009942971.1:0-16866 GCF_000696875.1 Nestor notabilis | reverse complement strand
AAGGAATGCCTTCAGACTGTGTTACTTAGGGTAAGGCTGGTTCTACAGCCTTTTCTTTTCACCAGCTGTAGCACAGCTTCTGCTTTCATCTTTGCTGCCTTGCCTGGTAGTTCAGATTATCTGCTTTTGCAGCCTCCTGAGCATCAGTTTCCATACTATATTAGTCTGCTGGGGCGAGGAAGGAGCTTGTGGCTCCATTATTATTAGGATTTGTCTTACATTTACATCTTGGTTACCTTACATTCTCTCCAAAGCTCTGACTTTGGAGATAGCTGTCTTTTTCCAAATAGGATGTTAGAAATTTGATTGTGCCATTAACATTTAGGGAAATCAATGTAAAAATGTGTGCAGTGTTTTAAGGAAGTCTTGTTTCTTTTCCCCATTCTCCAGGTCTTAAATATGCAGCTTGCAGATGGTGGACAAGGAGATGTCCCTGTTGATGAAAACAAACTCCATGGTAAACCTGATAAAACCTTGCGCTTTTCCCTCTGCAGTGATAATCTGGAAGGAATATCTGAAGGTGAAGGGCCACTTAAGTCTTCAAGTTGTTTTTTTCCTTAACTATAAAAGGAACTTCTGTTAAGCACAGCATGTCATCTTTGCCATTTTGAAAGCTGTGCTATTTTACCCTGAGAGCCTGTCTTTTCTCTTAATGATTCAAATCAAAAGTGTGGAGCTGAACTCCACACTCAGTTATGCAAAGGCATAACCAAGTCTGAGAATTAGGAAGAAAAGAACTAAGTGTATTTAGAAAGAGAAAACAGAGAGGGTATTGTTTTGCTTTTTTTGTTGTTGTTTTTTAAACTTAAGTGCAGTACTAATTATTAAGATAACCAAACTTAGCTCTAAATTTAGACTTCTCAGACTTATCTTTCATCATGTTTTAATAAGCTATTACATATCTCAGAATAGTTTCTGGGCTCTGGACAACTCCTTTATAGGAACATCAGATGCAACAAAGCAGATGTTTGTTTCTGATGTTGAAGAGGTTTGTACAGGTCATGCAGCATGCATTTTATTGTGTAACTTCCATAACTTACTTTGCTCTCTCTTCTCAAAATATAGAAACAAATTCAGGTACAAGTAAACAGATTAATGGCAAAGACTTCACTGACTTTTTAGTTACAGTGAAGTATGGTAATAGTGAGATTCCAGCTGTTTCTGGAAATGTATTTCTAGATTATTATAATTAGTACTATGCTAAACATGGGAAGTACGTATCACATTGCAGGTTAAGTGTAGAACCAGGATTAAGAGCAGAGCAAATGCATGTGTAATTCATCAATTCATTATTTTATATTGGCTCTGCTACTTTGTTTCCTTTCATCTTTCTAGTTAATCATGTCCTGGATTGTTAATGCTGTATATGTAGGAACTGTTACTCAAATTAGACTTACAGTAAACTCCTGTTTTCACAGGTCCTTCCAATCGCTCCAACTCTGTGTCATCTTTGGATTTAGAAGGAGAGTCTGTGTCGGAGCTTGGCGCCGGCCCCTCTGGGAGCAATGGTGTAGAAGCTCTGCAGCTGTTAGAGCATGAACAAGGCAGGTGCATGTTTCTAATACAAGTGCCTGAGGTGCTGTAGATGGTAAAGCTGAAATTCTGTGGAAAAAGGTTGAAAAATTGACTAGTTTGGGAAGAAACAAGTAAAAGTTTTCCTGTGCAATCACTACGGCATATTTTTTTCCCCCAAGAAGTATTTCTTGTAGGCTCTTGTTAGGAAATCACATGAGATTCTGATGTCCTTTATAGGAAACTACTTGTAAAGTTTCGCTTGATACCAATTTTGCCTTTCAGAGAATAGGGTGATCTGGACTGGGATAGTCTTACAGCATCTGGGTAGCATCCTGTTTAATACATATTTGGCAAATGCTGGAACAGGTTACCCAGAAAGGTTGTGGTGTCTCCAGCCTGAGATAATCAAAACATAACTGGCCATGATCATGAGCAAGCTGCTGTAATTGACCCTGTTTTGAACAGGGGGTTTGGGCTTGAATCATTTCTGGAGGCCTCAGCTTTTCTGTCATAAGTTCTTCTTACAAGAATTGTATCAGTTTTGTCTGTCAATTGGTTGATAGGTCATCATGTGTAGTGTAAGATTTTTCTTCTTAAGTTTCAAGTGGGCTTGAAAACTGTTTTCAGGCAGCATCTTCTGAATAGTGCTTTACAGGCCCTATTTTAAAACACTTACCTGACAGAATCAGAGGGTTGGTTGTTTTCCTATCAGGTACTCTTACAGATTTTCAATCAGAAGTAATTGGAGAAGCCTTTCAAAGAATTGAGAACTTTTTATTTTTACACAGCCACAACTCAGGATAATCTTGACGACAAGCTCCGTAAATTTGAAATCCGTGATATGATGGGGTTGACTGATGACAGAGATATATCAGAAACTGTGAGTGAAACTTGGAGTACAGACGTCTTAGGAAGTGACTTTGATCCAAATATTGATGAAGATCGTTTGCAAGAAATAGCAGGTAACTTGGTGGTGCAGCTGGTATGTTAAAATGCTTCACGCTTGCTCTAAACTAGCGAGGCTGCAGAGCCCTCCTCCTTCTCCCTTTTTGAATAGGTGTGTTTTGCATTGATTAAACTGGAGCTTTTCTTTAGGAGGATTTTATGTGCATGACCTGAATTGTATTTGGTTGCTCATTTCAATCTTCTCAACATTGTTTTTAATGATGACTTTCTTAAGGACACTTAAAATGTGTTCTTATTTTCTCTCTGATCAGAGCTGTCTTCAGGAAGCCTATATCTAGCTATACGCTTCGGCTTTACTTTTGCAGGTGCAGCTGCAGAGAACATGCTAGGCAGCTTGCTGTGTTTACCAGGTTCAGGATCCGTGTTGCTTGATCCCTGCACAGGTTCAACCATATCAGAAACCACAAGTGAGGCGTGGAGTGTGGAAGTGTTACCAAGTGATTCAGGTCAGAATTGTGCAGTTTTTGCTTATTTCTTTAGCATGAATCAAAACTCCTCCAGAGGCATAGAGTGCAAACAACAGCCTCTTCCTCTCTTTCTTTGAGAAATTATTTTCCTAGGGTTAAGTTAGTGTTTGTGAATGCTTCCAGTATTAAAAGGACAAACTGTCCTTCTCCTAGGCAGAGAGAAGATGGAAAGCATTGTGAGAGACTTGCTATTACTTAAGAAGTTGTTAAGGGCCAAAAAGGGCTAGAGGGGATTGCAGAGCAGACTTGTCTGCTTCCTTCCATGTGATGTTAAGCAGGATCACAGTTTGTTTTGTTTAGTGAAGATTTCACTGTAAACTGTTGTATCTAAGAAATACAATACTAAAATAAATAAACTTCTTAGAATGCCTGTACAGATAGAACACTGCTATTAGTGCAGAGTCCTGCCTTCTGTATAAAAGACTGTAAGAAAACACTGAAGTAGTTGAGTTAGGTTAGAACTTAATGTACTAAACCAACGCATACCCCTCTTCCTTCTTTATGTGGACATTAAGGGAGCATGGCATTGAGTAATGATACTTTTTCTCTCTACTTTCCATTGTCTCCCTTTGTAGAGGCCCCAGACTTAAAACAGGAGGAAAGACTACAAGAACTGGAAAGCTGTTCTGGGCTGGGTAGCACATCTGATGACACAGATGTAAGGGAGGTCAGTTCTCGACCCAGCACACCAGGCCTCAGCGTTGTATCAGGTAAGTTTGCCTCTGAATAAAACGTGTTCTGTTAGAAGGTGATCAGCACCCGCTTTGCTGCACTTCAGTTATACATCATTTCACTCATAACTTCTTGCACTCATTCTGGAATTCTCGAAGTAGTAATTCTTTGTTCATCTTACCAAAGAAAATAAAAAGGCAGCCGAGTGTTGAATACTCTGTGCTATAATAGCAGTGCTTAGCTGTGGAGGATTGATCTGGAAGAAACTCCTAACTTTCTTGCGTCTAGTTATATTGTCACAACATTCTTTTATTTAAGTAAATCAGTATATATCTATTTCACTTACTTGGTTTTTGCAAAGTATTTAACAATGTGTCTGTCTAATGCCCATTGTCAAAGTGTATTCATGACTATGTTAAAACAGTTGAAGATGTAGAGCAGAAATAAAGCATTATTTTAGGAGTGTAGAAATTCATAATGTCTCTAGGTGCTACTGTGAGTTAGGACTTGGTTATGGCAATGTTCACCAAACAATTTAACAGCTTCAGGATCTTGCTTCCTTTTTCTCTGAAAGACTATAATGGATGCTTCTTTTATTATCTGTAAGGTATTAGTGCAACATCTGAAGATATTCCTAATAAGATTGAGGATCTCAGGTCTGAGTGCAGCTCTGACTTCGGGGGAAAAGATTCTGTGACGAGTCCTGACATGGATGAAACGGCCCACGGTAAGTAAGTAAAGGAGAATTAGAGTCTCCTGTAAAGGAGAATTAGTCTCAGGTAACTGAAATTTCATAGATGTCATTTGTAGAAGCCTTAAATTTTACAGTTTCTCCGAACTTCAAAGTTCTGGTGGCTAAGCTCACCACTTTCCTTATTTACTAGCTCCGTGTTTGTTTGACAGAGACACTCCAGTACTTTGCAGTACTAGAGCTGGAGTCCTAGATCTAAAATCATCTTTTCCTAATTTGGTTTGATTACACTGACTGTCCTCTTGCATTTTGGAACTGGACTGCTCCTCAAGATTTCCCCACTTTTTTTGATGGAAATCTTTGATCATTTCGGCATACTACAGAGATCTCTCCATATAAGAATGTCTTTAGAAATACTTTGCAGTATAGGTTTTGTAAACTTTTGCTGCTGAGGGCTGTTTTCCAATGTCTCTTATGATGTAGGTAGTTCTTGGTACATCACTAACTGTTCTTTTCTGTGTTTCAGGAGCCAGTCAGTTGACATCTCCTCCTTCTCAGACAGATTCTTTGCTTGCACTGTTTGACCCTCTGTCATCAAATGAGGGTGAGTTCTAAAGAATAAGCTTTTTAGTTTTGTTTAAAAAGGCATTTTCCATGCTTCTATGTTGATACCAGCTAATTTGGAAGAATTTTAAAAGCGTGGCTTCTTTTATGCTTATGACCACAGGTGTATCAGCTGTAGTAAGGCCTAAAGTCCACTATGCAAGACCCTCTCATCCACCACCAGATCCACCAATCTTGGAAGGAGCCATGGGAGGTAATGAGGCCCGATTACCAAATTTTGGGTCTCACTCTTTAATTCCAACTGATTTAGAAGCATTCAAGCAGAGGCATTCTTACCCAGAGAGGCTAGTCCGCAGTAGGAGTTCAGATATAGTATCATCAGTTCGGAGACCTATGAGTGATCCTGGGTGGAACAGACGTCCTGGTAATGAGGAGAGGGAGCTTCCCATGCCAGCCACCAACACTGGAGCAGCAGGTCTGGTGGCTGCGTCACAGTCGTCATCTTCGTCTCCCAGCAAAGACTCCTCCAGGGGAGAGGTGAGACTTCTCTTTATCTTCTTGTTTTTCTTGGAGCATGCCCATTTTAATTATGCATCTAATGCCAGAAAGCTGGTATTAGATGTGTGTAGCCAGGGAAATACAGTGTACTTGTGTTACCTTTTAAATGTTGGCCAATAATGATTTGCAAGTTAAAGCTACGTGTGTTCAGAGTGGCTTAAGCAAATCTGGCTTCACTTAAATGGATGAGCTTTACTTGATTTGGTGGGACTTCAGAAATACAAATTTGCTGTAGTGTCTGAATTCGAAATGATGCAGCATCCTGAAAAGTAATTTTCTTTAAAAAAAGAAGTAAGTGAAATCTAAGTTTCTTCATGTCTTTGGTTTAGCATTTATAGGCTACCCTCTTCAGGAGGGGTATTTCCAACTTCATCTGCTATGGCTTCTTGTGCCCTGCTGTAGTTCTGTTTTTACAGTCAATGTAGCAAAACCTGATGTGGAGGAGTTTTGCCTTTAAACTTGATAATCTAAATGCTCAAATACAGACTCTGCCCTTTTTACAGATTGAAGAACGAAAAGACAGTGATGATGAGAAGTCTGACAGAAACAAACCCTGGTGGAGGAAACGTTTTGTGTCTGCCATGCCCAAAGGTAGCATTACGTCCATCTGGTTTTGGTACTTTAGTAAGAGTGCACGTTGCCTTTTATTATGTCTTCAGTCACTTTTATGGAAAGTTTTTACAGTTTCACTTTGAAAAGCCAACGAGGCTGACACAGACTTGTTACACAGTATAGCTGTACTGTTTGACTTTGAGAAATAAAGGATTTGTATTTATAAAACTGCAGGTGTTGCAGTAAAGAGAGAATTCTTGAAATACAAAGTATACAGCATCTATAAAGAGGAGTGTAAGCTGAAAGGAATTTGGTTAGGCATTGTGTTATCATAATCATTCAGTAACCTTGGAATCTTTATGTAAGGCCAGTCATTTTATAGTTGTATGGTATTAAAACTTTATTGCAGCTTCACTGAGAACTAGATTTAATTCCCTACAGATGGTAGGATGCTAGCTGAAAGATATTGATAACTTAGGTTATCTCTTGTAACACGGCATGAGTGGAAATTAGACTTTGGCTATTTACAAAGTAAAGCTTATTCAAGATAATATTTTATTTTCATGCTGTGAATGATATCAACTTGGGATAGAACAGTGTGTGCAATATTAGATATTCTACAGACTTTCAGTTAGAAAAGAACCAGCATAATCCTTGCAGACTCAACTTTAGATGATGTTATAGTATTTTAATACCATTTTGTTTGCTTTTCCATTTCACAGTATGCTGTCTTTGCCTCTTTTCCTTGAACTTAGTGGTGGTAACCAGTTGCCAGAAAAGATTCATGTCATTATGAGCAATATTTGAGTTAGGGCTATTGGCTAAACTAAGTATAAATATATATGTAAATAAAAATGGGAAGCTACCTGACTCCCTTGGTGAGTCATTGCCTAGATTGTATAGTACCTGGAAGGCAAAGCTATTTTGCCTGGTTCATGGTAACATGTCTGTAAAGGTAGAACTTACTACACATGATGACATTACAGTACTGCTCCACCCTACAGGTAGGCTCATGCTTTTATTGAAGTTTATTGCATGGCAAACTTCTGCATTAGCCACTTTCTTAAAGTTTCTTTAATCTGGCTGTTATCTCGGAATAGTCTTTGATAAAGTACCTTTCATTTTCAGCTCCTATTCCATTTAGAAAGAAAGAAAAACAAGAAAAAGACAAAGATGACATGGTGCCTGAAAGATACGCAACACTTCAAGGTATGAGAATAGTGTCTTCATAGTAAGTTTCTTTCATAACATGCCCTCTAGAGTTCCAGAGTGCCCCCCAGGTATCTGTTTACAGAAAGATATACACTACTGTAGTTAATGTTCACAACTGGCTTTCTGAATAAGAAAGTGAATAAAGACTTGTAGCTTTTGAAGGCTGTTTTTAAACTGTCATGCTTCTGTCAATATGTGTAGTACTGGATTCTTGACTTGAGTCTTCACTTCCCCTCCCCACACCCCCTCATTACAAAGCTTATGTCCTTATCGTAGCTGAGCTGTAAGAATAGCTGCAGACACATTCCCGTAATACTTACTTAAGTGCTAAATTAAACCTGATTTGAACCTGGGTGTTTAGTTTTCAGTTTGCCTAAGTATTTCTAGAAGTCTTCAAATATGCAAGAACCATTTGTGTATGTGATACGAATACGCTAAGGATCTGGCCTTGTTTGTTCACTTTCATTGTACTTTTTCCTGCTTTTGCTTCAGACTTTATAAATATATTTGACTTGTGTACCTGAAGAGAAGCAGCTATTTGTTTGATGTGGCTAAAACCGAGTGCAGATGTGTAGGTCTAAATGTTTGTATTTGCTTTCAGTTGGCACACACTACAAGGCTAACTCCTGTTGGTTTTAATGGTCTTTTCAGATGATCCCAGCCCAAGGCTCAGTGCGCAAGCACAAGCTGCAGAGGACATTCTGGACAAATACAGGAATGCAATCAAGAGAACCAGTCCCAGTGAAGGAGCCATAGTAAACTATGACGGTGCAGGTGAGAACCTGGCTTTCACAATCAGCACTGACATAGTTTCTCCTGCTTAAAGATAAAAACACTTCAGCATCCTAGGCCAATGTTAGTACTAACAGCTGAACAATGTGAACTCTGAAGCAGGAACATTTTGTCAGTTAATCTCAGACTGGGAATTAAATCAGTGTTCCCAAGGACAGCGCTTTCATATTGCCGTTGAGGTGATTGTTTTTTAATAGCACATCTCTTACCAGATTCTTGTTTTGTTTTGGGCTTAATGGTACTGAAGAAGTATATTGCCTTCCAAAACTGATGGAGTTTTTTCTTAGTGACTTACAGATTGTGTATTTTTAATATACTTTTCTCGCTTATTCAGAACAAGTTGTTTTATTTGCTGTCTCCATTCCCTCCCTGACCAAGAAGAAAATAGAGAATATTAGTCTAGTTTCTTCTTCTGACTCCTCTCTTCAAGTGTAACATTGGTTATTTTCATTTCCATAGAGGCTATTGGTGATGGTGAGAGTATGCATGACTCTCCACGTGATGAGGCCTTGCAAAACATGTCTGCAGATGATCTCCCGGACTCCGCAAGTCAAGTAGCCCAGCCACAAAGTTCTGCTTTCTCCTATAGGTAAATACATTTGCAGGTTTAATCTTACCCATATAATAGAATTAAGAGCTGAAGCCATGTGATTAGTTTCCCCAACAGTAGTAATACGAATCATTTGTAAACCTTCACATGCTTTTTAACTTTAAGCATCTCATATCACAGCATCTCATGGCATGTCATATTTCCACTAGTGAAGGGGGTGTATTCTAACCTGAGACAATAGAGCAGTTCAGTGTTTAGGAAAATTCCTCTGAAACTGGTCTAGATGCTATATCAAAAGAACTGATATTCTTAAGTCTTGGCAACACCGGTATATTAAATTCATGATAAGTAACATTGAGGCAGTATATAGGAAACACAAACAAATAAAAAGTAAAGACTGCTTATTGAAGAAGCAGACCTTGCAGCAGCTTTGTTAAGAAAATATTTTTCCTCTTTAAGGGATGCAAAGAAGAAATTGAGATTGGCTCTTTGTTCAGCAGATTCTGTTGCCTTCCCGATGCTGACACATTCAACAAGGAATGGTCTGCCAGACCACACAGACCCTGAAGGTAAATGTTCTTCATACATACAGATAATTTGTACTGTATGTGTCTCCTTTTTCCCCCCATCTAATGGCATCTCTACTGCACCATTTATGGTAACTTCTCTTTGCCATAGATACAGAAGGCATAGGCTGCCTTTTGCCCCCCTCAATACTAATAGAGTAACTTGATTGATTTACTGAGTCTTTACATTAATGTGGTATGTGTCTTGTGTTTCATCCCTCCATTCGTTCTAGGTATATTTGCAGACAGGTGAATTTGTCACTTTATCTAGTCCTCTTCACATTTCAGAATGGTTCTAAGTACTAAATAAGACAGAGATATGAAAATTTACCCCTTGATATCTGAGAAATTCAAAAATACTTATTAAATTGTTCTTAAAATAACATTTATTGCCTAATGTAGAGATGCTTTGTTTTAAACTTACATGTTTCCCGTATTAAAAAAGATGTATTTTCATCATGCCTACATTTCTTTTCCTTAATAATTTTCTGTTGTTCTTTATTAGATAATGAAATTGTGTGCTTCTTGAAAGTTCAGCTAGCTGAAGCTATTAACCTCCAAGACAAGAATTTGATGGCGCAGCTGCAAGAGACAATGCGATGTGTAAGCCGCTTTGATAACAGGACCTGTCGAAAGCTGCTGGCATCTATTGCAGAGGACTATAGGTAGTTTGTTCATATGTTGTTATTAATAGGTTCCCAAATGCATGTATTTATTCACTAGCAGATCGGGAAGATCCCTTGAGGTTTAAATTGTACTTTACCAAATCAGGTTATTACATCTCTGCCTTCCCACAAAACGATGAAATTGCCTCACCTATCTGCAAAGGGCTTAAAAAATCTTGGACTTCAAGTCAGTCCATATAGTAATAAACTCGGGTTATATCATTCTGTGGGTAACGTTGAGTTCTAGCACACAAGAGATGCTGTTTGGAAGTTGCTTTAGTCTGGCATTCTGGAGTGCTGCGAGGGCAGTGAATTCAGCCCGAGAAATCTCTGTAAGATGGAACTTCCTAATTCAGGCCTTACCTTTGTTATAAAAACAACTGGTTGAAGCTTCCTCTTGCACTACAGCTCAACAGTGTGTAAAGCTATTAGCCTCTATCTTTATTATGAATCTGATGTAGAGAACTCTCTGTTTTAGGAAAAGAGCTCCATATATTGCTTATTTAACTCGATGTCGCCAAGGGCTGCAAACGACACAAGCGCACTTGGAAAGGCTGTTGCAAAGAGTTCTGCGAGATAAAGAAGTGGCCAACAGATACTTCACTACAGTATGTGTGAGGCTGCTGCTAGAGAGCAAAGAAAAGAAAATAAGGGAGTTTATTCAAGGTAAGATTCACTGCAGACAGTGGAGTGTTTATATTCCTCTACTCCATATTTAGATGCTGGCTCGGGTTAATGTTTTAAAATACAACTTCTGATCTGAGGAGCAGATTCCTACAACAGCTTTCATTTTAGCTGGTGAATTAACAGCTCAAATAGACAGATTACTGTGAGTTAACAGTATGCTGTGGCAGCTAAGCCATGATAACTGGCTGCATTTTTCACAGGCCAAGCGAATGAAGGTATCTGACCTCACTTAGTCTAAAAAGTTATGCCAAATCATATTTTCTGCCCCATGGAAGAAACATAAATACTGTTTATTAGTTTAGACCTACTGATAAATTAAGTTGCAGCATTCAGTCCTCAGTACAGAACCTGTGGTTGCCTCCTAGAAGGTATGGAGAACACTAGTAGTATGAATCAAAGATTAAAAAATGTCAGATCATAGGGTATAGTGGCACCAGGAAGACAACTCTCTCAAAACAGGGTAATTTAAAACGGTTTCTATGGTCTCTATGCACATATGTGACTTAATGGAGTACGTAAGAAATTGGAGTCAGTTCCTGAAGCATGTAGTGCTGCTAAATGTGCCTAAATAGGCTGGAATTAATATAGAAATTTACATAGACTGGGATTAAAGGTCTAGTAATAAGATTCAGTGACCCAGGAAGGAGTTAAAGCCCTTTCATTGGCTGAAAAGGAGACAGCTATTTCTGGATGATCTAAAAGAGAAATTGGCAACTGTGGTGTTTAGGCTGCTGGCAGATATGAGTGGCAGTTGTCTTCTGGTGCAGAGTGCTATAAATATGAAGCCAATGAATGGCCAGTTAGGAGGCAGAATGGACCATCCCATTTGGTCATGCTGCATTAACTTGGCTGCATTCCCTATTCTGTATTTTGTAGATAAATAGGAATGTTGCAACTATGTATACTTAATAAAGGTAGGTGGGAAATGGTACCCGTGGGTTTTCTTGGTATCTTCCCCCTCAGCATCTGACAACTTTGCATGTGCTGGTACCTACCAAGGCACTGTTGTAGCGATTGTTCTGGGTGTTATCTCTGTGGGTGGCTAGAAAGAAGGCATAAGAACTGGTACTGCAGAGGAAGTGATTAACACAATATCAAGTAGAGTATTTTGACCATATGCTTTGCTAAATGTGTTCTATATGCTTTTCCTTTAATTCCTCCATTTATTTCAAGTGTTCCTGCTTGTATTTCCTTTACTGGGGCGTGGGTAAAACAGAGCCTCATTGCTGCCTGGCAAGAAATCTGAAGTAGATTCTGGGCTCTTCTTTCCAGAGGAACCTATCAGCAATGATGGGTTTTTATTTAACAGAATGTTCTCTTTCTTTCTACTTTATATCAGATTTCCAGAAACTCACAGCAGCAGATGATAAAACAGCCCAAGTTGAAGATTTTCTCCAGTTCTTGTATGGGGCTATGGCTCAGGATGCCATATGGCAGAATGCCAGTGAAGAACAGCTTCAGGATGCACAATTAGCCATAGAACGCAGCGTGATGAATCGTATTTTCAAACTTGCATTCTACCCTAATCAGGATGGAGATATTTTGCGTGACCAGTAAGTTAATGTAATTTGAAGTACCTGGTTTCTCTTTTGCAGTTGGGGCAGATGGAAGCACTGCAGTCTTCATGTGACAGACTTGACAAAGTCAGCCATGCTGTACAAGTTCATGTTTTCTTTCAGAATGTTTCGTAAAAGAATAAGGAACTGCTTTAGCATCGTGTGCAAACGTTTGTGCTGGCAACACACTGCTAGAACATAACTGTAAATGTGATGTCTTGGGATACAGACTTTCAGATCTGCAAGTGTGTATGCTGAGAGAGTGATGAAAATCTGCGTCACAACTCCTTCC
This sequence comes from Nestor notabilis, assembly GCF_000696875.1. Lineage (NCBI taxonomy): Eukaryota > Metazoa > Chordata > Aves > Psittaciformes > Psittacidae > Nestor > Nestor notabilis. The sequence continues at coordinate 4,561 of NW_009942971.1, read as the reverse complement.
GTTTTCTGTTTTGGTACAGTATTTTCCATGCATTTGCAGGTTTTGTGGTTTAGAATGTACACTGAATGCCCTGTTGGCTTGGATGGTAAAATCCTCTGCATCTCATATTGACCTAGTGCCCATTAGCTGCAGGACTATTATGGTTATGTGCATTCCTCAAGATCTCTCTTATAGTATCAAACTTAAAACTCTTTGGAAACCCCAGGGGACCGCTGGCTAGCTGCTGCTTACATTTCACTCTTTGCTTTTTGTGTTCGTATTCAGGGTCCTTCATGAGCACATACAGAGGTTATCTAAAGTAGTGACTGCAAACCACAAAGCACTTCAGATACCCGAGGTAACAACTGCTTCCTTTCACTTTTGTATGTGTGCTGGGATGCTTAGTTTTGGTTGTGTTGGGGATGAGGAGAGGGTTGTTTTGCTTTACACTTAGGAGTATTGTTTTTCTGTCTGTGATAGCTGAAATATCTGGCAGGAAAAACATGCTGTACCCATACTTTGGTGTGTTCCACTGGCTGATCCTTCCAAATTAATTTTTTTCTGATTTTGCCACGTCTGTTCTGACAGTAAGATTTAAGAACTAATACTACACTGCACTAAGATGCAGTAACTTTCTGATAATTTACTTCAGAAGACAAGATTTGAATACTTTATACTTCCAGTGTAATTCATATGCCATAGCTGTGGTTTATGTGTCAAGTTAACTTTCTGAGCTAGCCAGAATTAATGGAACCTTGCAGAATTTGCCCAGTGCTTTTGCTTTTCTCCTGGCTAGTAGGATAAAGCAGGTTGGTAGGCTTAAGAAGTCTGTCAGAGGCTGGATGTTTGCAGCTGTCCTACTTCTCAGTTCAGCATTTGAACTGTATGACTCAAAACAGTGAGTATTCATAAAACTGCTCTTATGGAACATAACGTATGTACTGTGACATGCAGCTCTACCTTCATTTGAAACAGTGCACTGGAGAAGTCACAAGGAAGCACAGGCTAATCATATTAGTTGCACATAGAGTGCTGTCTCCTTGTAGTTTTTTATTGTAACGCAGCAGGAAACCACCTTCATTGTGAGTGTAATGGAACCATTCTTGCCTTAAAGCTTCCCATTTCTCAGGAGTCTTGCTCCTGCCTGCTATTCTCTGGTACTTCAGACCCTCTGTGGTGCACAGTAGTAGCTTGGACAAACAAGAATTGGCAGCATGTTGGTTTTTTTTCCTAGGTATATCTCCGGGAGGCACCATGGCCATCTGCACAGTCTGAAATCCGCACAATAAGCGCTTACAAAACCCCCCGAGACAAAGTACAGTGTATCCTGCGTATGTGCTCAACCATCATGAACCTGCTTAGTCTGGCAAATGAAGATTCAGTACCTGGGGCAGATGATTTTGTTCCTGTTCTGGTCTTTGTTCTCATAAAGGTGAGGTCTTTTGCAAAGATCACAAATCCCAGCTAATTCCTGTAATAAAGAAGCAAATTTTAGGAAGAAAAATGATGCATTTGGGTAACTGGGAGCATGCTAGATTCAAACCCAGACCTAATTCAGTAGGTTTAAGTAGAAACATGAGAAATGCAGTCACAGTTACTGTTTTTGGATCCAAGCAAACTGCATTTGGAACCAAGGAAATTGGGTGCAGATGTTGTATGTGGAGTAGATTGGGGGTTTTTTGTGTCCACCAGCATCCATCATCTGTGCCTGCTTAATGCTCTCCTCTTTCGGGACCAAGATCCACACTAGGAGTGACTTGCATTGTGTTGCTGGCCTTTTTTAGCATGAGTGGTTGAAGAATGGTCTACCATGTATAAGATACTAAAACAGCAGGCTTTTCCACATGTTGAAATCCTTGATGGCTTTTATAGATCCTGCCACTGTTACCCTTCTTTCTCTGGGCCTGCTAGTCATTTTTCCTTGTAGGAAAAACACTCCGTTAGTCAAGTCTGATGCTTTCTGAGTGTGTGAAGTGGGGGTGGACTGGATAAACAGTCACTACCCTACAGATACGCTTCATAATCATGCATTAGGAATATGTGAGAATCACTGCACAAATAGGATTGTATTTCTATTCTGTATCTTGTAACGTTTCGTGTTTAGCTTTGCAAACAAGCTGTGAGTATCTTTTTCTTCTTTAACCCTCAGGCAAACCCACCTTGCTTGCTGTCCACTGTTCAGTACATTAGTAGTTTCTATGCCAACTGTTTATCTGGAGAAGAGTCGTACTGGTGGATGCAGTTCACAGCAGCAGTTGAATTCATTAAAACTATTGATGATCGCAAGTAACTCAAGCAGCACACGTATGGGCAGACTGTTAGCAGAAGAAGAGTCTATAAGAATGTACAACAGCTGCAAAAGCTGAAGAAGAGACTTTCCTTGTATAATACTGTACAGAATTGAGGCATTTTAAAACACACCTTTACTAATCAAATTAATTTAACAGATTTTCCCTCTTCTCTTTTGGTTGCGTTTTTCTCCCCTCTAGATACTGGCACTGCAAAAGGGACCACAGTTTTCAGGTATTTTGGAATCTCAAAACATGCAGAAAATTCTTCATGCTTTTCACTCCACCCTTCTTCCTGAATTCTTACTCACGTGAATAATTCACTTCATTTAATTTCTAAGAGAAAAACAAGAAGAATCAGGGCAACCACTTAGTGTACTTTCTAGCTTAATACACCTTTTATTAATAAAACACCAGCCACACTGAAAGTTTGTAGTAGCTGACATTAGTTATCAATTATATTTCACCAAAATTTAAAATCTGAGAGGACAGTGTAAATATTATATAACTATATTTAATGCATTGCAATTATCTTTGGACTCGTTATCCTTTGAATAAACAAGCAAAAGCCTCTCTGACCTCTAACAGGTTGTGACATACTGTGTTTTGGTAATGAAAGGACTTCCTCAAAAGGCTGAGATTAAAAAAGGGCAAACTGAACTATTTATTAAAATGTAATTAAGATTACTGAAATTTCTAAAACTGGAATTTATAGTAGATGGGGCTTATTAGATAGCTGAACACTTTTTGGCTAGGGCATTAGGGTGTTACAAAGGTTTGGATATATAGAGGAGAGGAACTGTAAGTTACAATAGATAAGTAATATAAAAAAGGAGAAATAAAATACCTTACTGTAATATTTTTTCTGAGATATTGTGTATACTGTACAAACCCCAAACAGAGATCCTTAACAGAACCTTGGACTGTAATATATATTTTGATTAGTGACATTAAATACATATGCCAGGGGTTTCAGTGAATGTTTTTACTAAATGTTCTTCGTGTTGTCTGCTATGCAGCAGTGCAAGTTTTACTGTTCATATGAAATATTTTAAAATAGAACACTGTTCTTTATGAAACATATCATGACATCAGTTCAGGGTGTTTTATAGATTTCTCACCCCACTTTTTCCCTTAAACTGACAGTTACCAATTTAAAGAAGTTTTTATGCACAACACCATATGGATTTCTCCTGAGTGAAATGGTCTGAGTGATGGCCAGTGGTTGTTACCTGTACATAAGCACTCGCTGTTCTTTTTTAGCTGGAATTTCAGTGAAAAAGGACAGCGAGCGTTTAACTTTTCCATGTCAGTATTATTTCTTGCTCTTTCCAGAGTGTTCATTGCGCTTCTGACAGAGGGATGTGTTAAGGCTTGGTGTCTGTGAGTTCTGAAGAAAACAAAATCTTTCTCTCATTCTTTTCAAAATAGGATTTTTATTTTATTTGTGTGTGCATTTTGATGAGTACAACCTGTAAGCAACTAGTACTTGGGAAAATAATTGGGTTAATTGAAATTAGAGCAATTTATGTCAAGTATCAAGTGTTTGATTTGGCTGTGCTACTTGTCGAGGCATAATTAAAGAAAATTACTTTCTAGGACTCTAGTATGCAACTCAGTATAGCAGCGTTTGTGCCAAACTAATCGCAGGTGAGAGGGTGGGATGGTAACCTTTTTCTTTTATTTGTAGTCTTTCTCCTCTATTAGAGACTTGGTTGTGTGGAGGAGCAATACTCAGTAGAAACAAAATTCTTCTGATCTGCCTTACTGTGGTAACTCAGTCTGTGTAGCACTGCAATATTCCGGTTCTTTAGCCTTGATGGGGTTTTGGTGCTGAACACGTAACTTGATATTGCAAGCACAGCCCTGACCAGTAACACTTAGCAGTGAAGCACAAATACGCCCTTGAAGATATGGCCAGATCATATCTAAAAGCAATATAAATTTATTTATATTGAAGCGTTCTGTAAGATTTAATTATTACTTGAATATCTGAGATGTTAAGACCGATGTATGAAAGTGCTTTTAGTCCTGCAGCTTGGGTTTTAGTTGAGTATTTGTACAATCCCTAAAGGAGGCACAAAGACACTTCAGTTGGTGATTACCCTGCACTCTGCTTCTGTTTGCAGACCTGGTCAGCAGGATTTGACCAGCACCATCAGATCCTTCAGATTCACTCTCCTTTATGGAAGGGGCAAGAACCATTTCCTTCACAGGTTTTATCACTTTGTTTTTCTACGTAGAACTGGAGTCTTTATTGTTGTTTTTTATTATTATTATTATTATTATTATTA
>NW_009942970.1:0-2546 GCF_000696875.1 Nestor notabilis | reverse complement strand
TCGGTAGGAGGAGACCCAGGAGAAGAAGCTGAAGCAGAGGGAGAAGGTGAAGCGGCGCGTTAAAGCTGAGGGCGAGCAGGCCCAGCCCGAGGAGAGCGGGCTGGGCGATGGTGACCTTGAGCCCCCCCTGCCTAAGAAGACAAAAAAAATCAAGGAAAAGAGCAATGGTTTGGCTGGAGAGAGCAGCGGCTCCGAGCGCACGGTGAAACCTTCCTCTGCTGTAAGCAATGGCGTGGCGTCCCTGGCAGCCCAGAGCGTGTCCAGCAATGCAGCCGCTGGAGAGCAGGACAGCAACGCAGAGGTAGTAGCGCTCTGCCCAGCAGAACCTTGTCATGCTTAATTGAAGTCCCACCGGTAGCAAATGGGTTTAATGACAAGTGGGGGCTGCGTGAGGGCTGTAGGAGTGTTGGGTTGCTGTTGTAGGCAGCATTTGCTGGTGTTCCCCTTAGATTTACAGCACCAGATCCTGGGCATTGGGGAGTGCCCAGTATCATGCCTGTTTGCCCAAGCTGAAGGTGGGTGAGTGAAGCACAGCAACATATGCACCAGTACGTGACAGCTGTCTCTCCTTGTGCTTTCCTCCTCGTGGTAAATGGCAAGCCATTTGGAGTAGTTTATCCTGCAGTGGAGTAGGCTACCTAGTAGGAAACAGTTTCCATGTACTTGCTTATTTTCATGTACCAATTTGTTTGGTGTCTTGCAGCATAAGGCTTTCTCACTGCTGCACAGACAGTCCCTGTCCCAGAAACGTGCACTGCTGGTTTGTTGAAACACTTGAGGAAGTGTTTGGCAAGGTACCCTGTAAGGGAAGGTCACAGTTATTCTCATTAATCTTCACTTCTGGAGTTCTTTGTTCAGATTTCATCCTTGGCCTTGCATGTGTGTGTGAAAGAGCCCTACAGTTTGCCTTCTTGGAATATGGCCTTCTGTGGATAGTCTTTCTCTTGTGTTTAAGATGGGAATGTGAATCAAGGAGTGCTTTTTGTACAATGGGTATAATGATAGGATCTCTTAGGTCTTTGAAGTAGAAACTAAATTGTGAGTTTAAGTATCTGCTGGTACACGAAGTTATGAAGCTGTTTGTGTGGTGTACTGTGTATGTGTGATGTTCAGGGAAACTCCTGCTTCACACAATGAATTCTAACACCAAATATGTTTTGCTGTGAAAAACAGTTTTCTGATGATTTCAGTGGACTCCAGTTGAGATTTTTAAACAAGTAGTTTCACTTTTCCTGACCTGTCAAGCATATGTGCATGATGTGGTAAGATCACATAGAAGGTGTAGTTGATTTCTTTTGTTTGCAGTGGACCTTAAAAGGTGGTGCAGGTATATGTGAATTAGGGATGAGAAAGCAGTAGTTGTGGTCTTGAACAAATTGTTGCAGGCAACAAGAGTAGAAAGAACTTTGACAGGAAGTCGTTACTTAAGAGTGATGTAAAGCCAGGTCTTGCTTGTTGGAATTCTGTCACACTGAGTGGTGCAGCTTGTGTCAGTGTGTTCTGTCTTCTAATACTGGGTGGCTGGATTGAAGTTTCCCACTTTTCTGCTGTGATCATGTTCTTATTTGTGAAGTACCTGCATCACAAGGGTTTTCCTTTTCTTTAAACAGGAAGGAGGTAGCTGGTAAAATCACAGTGGTAAAGCAAATGCATAGCTTTTCTTGAGTGCCTATGTGGGGTATGTTAATTGTTCATTTCTTAGGGATAGTGACTTTTTTTTTTTTTTAAATTATTTTACCCTGTTAGGAGCTGACAGAAGAAGCAAAAGAAGGCGACTTCTCCAATTTTCCTCTCTCCCAAAACACCATCAACCTTCTCAAAGGTTAGTTAATGTGTAAAAGAAATGTTTGTCCAGCATTGTATGCTGTTACCCATATAAGCAGAGACAGAAGCTAAGGGTAATTGTCTTATATTTATTGTGTGGTGAGAATATGCATGTGAGCAGTCACTGTAGATTCAAATAATCTACTGTTAGTAGGAACAGAGTTTATATTTTGTTCAAGTGCTTTAAGGTGAATTTATTCTTCCATGGTTATTCCTAGATATGCATTCTAGAGACAGGGTTTCTCTTCTTGTCAGCATCATTCTACTTATTGTATATCCACTTCAATTCCCATATCTGCTGTCTACAATACCACTTCTTAAATAAGTATAATGGTATTTTATATATGAAGACTATTTGGCTTCTGTGAATAGATAGTCTATGATTATTCTCATACTTTTGGGCATTTTTATATCTTTTCTTGATTAGTTTTTTTGAGGAAGTAATTGCTGTAGAGTTCTTGTCCTCTGTGTTGGGAATCTCTGCGATTCTTGTTCCTTAGACAAAATTCTCCTTGATCCTGTACATTTTACTTGGTGGGAAGTTTCTTGGATTGTTTCACTTGCACTGTGCAAAATCTCTCTGAAGTTTTTGAATGCTTTGAAACAAACACCCTCACCTCCCTACCTGCAAACCCAATCTACCACAAAATCTTGGGCTACAGAGAAAAAATGGGTGTGTGTGTGTTTGGTTTTTTGTTTCCCCCGCCCCCTCTCCCCCTCCC
>NW_009942969.1:0-4501 GCF_000696875.1 Nestor notabilis | reverse complement strand
ATGAAATGGTGTTATTTATACTAACCACATTACCAGGAGTTGGGAGCAGGGGGTAGTGGTCACATCTGCATGCTTCTTTACTTTTCATGAACCTTTTGAGAATGTGAGATGCTAAATATAAGAACTTCTTAAGCAGTCTTTTTGTATCCTTTTCACTGCTTTTATTCAGTGTTCTATTTTAGTAGGTTTAGGAACCTTTACCTTGTATAGAAATTGGTAAACATGATCCAGAGGTGATCACCAAAGTGTTAGCACTTGTTCATCAGGTCGAAGGAAAACAGGCTTAATGGATTCCACACTTCAATCATTAAAACAGTGCGTTGAATCCTTCTAAAGCTGATACGTATCAAGACTTTTGAGTATGTGCATTCTTTCTTGGTTTATGGATGGGAGGGTTTGTTTTCTCTTCTGTACCACCACCCTCAACAGTAAAAAAATCCTTCTTTCTTGGGGTACTATTGGGAAATAGGCATTTCACTTTTAGTCCTGATCATGAAAAAGTGATATATTCCATTATAAAACTGTGTATCAGTCAGTTGCTGCAGGGCTCTGCTTATGGAATTGGACTGATCTGACAATGAAATGTGGTAGCCAACAGCCTGCTATGTACTGCATTTCATAGGCTGGGCCACTGCATGTATGTTCTGTAAAGCACTGTTATTTTTTTAAAAAACATTGAAGAACATTCCCAAATAATGCCTTTAGGATCTCAGTACTTGCCAAATTAATAATAATAATTTTGTGTTCATGTATCTAGCAGGGTAGACAATTGAATAAGTTCATCTGCTGAACTGAAGAATTCTAGTTTGAAAATTAGATCTTTTAAGACACCTTGTTCTAGTATGGGATAAATTACTTTTTGAATGTGCGTGTCTGGAGTCATTAGCTTAGACATATTTTTGATGCCTGAAGGTGGCTGAAATGTAGTGTGCCTGGAGTGCTGTATGCTTGTGGCACAGTTACTCAGTTATGTCTGAAGTACAACTGTATTATGAGAATACATTTCTTAATCCTGTATTGTAAGAGAATGTTGGAAAACTTAAATTTCATGTGTCCTTGTGCAACTTGAAGCTTTTCTGAGAGAACTGGTAGTGAAAGCCAAGGAGCCAGCTGAAGACTGGTACTTCACTGAGACCTTCTCAGGGCTTTTGAGTACTTTCTTGAAGAGCCGACCTCAAAAGCTAATTCAGGAGGCTGTCAATGTTAGTAGCTTGGATGTACATAATCTCTGCTTCCCGAGGTGAAGTAAGATCACTTCTCGTCTGTTCGGGGTAGATTGCTGCCGAACTCTCTCTCCCATGTGTCGTCTTTTTTCTAAGAGAAACAGCTCTTGTAATACAGAAACTTCTTTTAATAAATACCAGTGTGATAGTTAAGTTCTTCCCTGTTCCCAGGGATTGAATTTCCTCCAGCTGCCTTTCTCCATAGCTCGGCATTACAGACTTAGTAGGGTGCTGCTCCCTCAATTTAGAAAGTTCCCTGAATATATTATCTTCTTGAATATGAGGGCTTTTTGCTTCTTTGGCATAGCTTTTTGCTGCTTATGGCATTTAGATGAAGTGCTGTAACAGTCTTGAGTGATCATATATTATGATGGTACATGATTCTTGCTAAACCAGTGTCCTGATTTTTTCACTATCATCTCTTTGCAGAGACTGCCTGTGGTATAATATATGTCAGTTGAGGCTTGTGGAGGGAGGTAACTATCTTTTATTAGACAAGCTTATAATGGGACAGAGTGCCACACAAGCTTTTGGTCACACAGTGACCTCAGAGGGCTTATGTGCCCAGATGCACATCAGGTCTCTTTTCCATCATATTAGTCTAATAAAAGGTATTACCACTCCACAGAAACATTGCATGACTTTCAGCCTTCATGATCTAAGGATGCAGCAACATGACAACCATGACTGAGGCTGACCAACATGCTCTTCTGTGTACTATTTGCAGTTCCTCCCTCTCCTGTTTGCCATATGCACTTTTTAGGTCTAAGGTTTTTAAATTCAAGATGTGGAAGTCCCCCTTAATCAACGTAGTCTTTCCTTTTATGTAAATTTTGAAACAAAATTTAATTTGTCTACTTTGAAATGGAAAATTTCACTTTGTAGTGCCGCTGGCATCTTTCAACATCACTTTAGTGTACATTTTTAATAAACGAGACCCACATTTGTAACTCTGGGAACCTAAAGGTCATGCTTCAGGTATAAGGATGTGTAATTTATCACTATGTCATGTTTGTTTGCTTTAAAGCTTAATTTGTGTTCATAAGCAACACAGTGCTTCATGGGATGACATTTATTGTTGCCCTTCAGTTACTAAGTGAAGGATACTAAAAACTTGTTTCTGGTTTATGCAAGGTGTACTTCCTGCTTGAGATAACTAAATTCAAAAGCAGTTTAATAAGGTGTTAGGATGTGTCAGTAATGATCTCTTCACTTGCACTGTTTTATCTCCTTAGATCTCTGTTTTCATGCATTTAGGTTTTACTTCATGTTGAAGGAAGCATTTAATTGTTTTGAGGAGTTTGCTGTTACTTACAAAATCCCAGTTTCCCTTCACCCTTTTTCTGTCAGTTAGGTTTTAAGATCTACTGAAATATTTCCCTTGAATTTTTAGGGGAGGGGAAACCCTTTAAAAGGATGTTATTGATCTTAGAAGCAACTGAGGCATTGACAGCTCTATTGAGGCAGTAAGTATCCATAGCTACTGAGTGATACTAAAACATAAAACTTCAGATAGTTTAAAATTGACTGATTGTGTACCTCTGACACTGAGCAGTATACTGGTGTCTACCTGTAATTGCCAGCTGAATGAACTTCAAAGGTATATTTGGGTTTAAATAAGAATTATCTAGTGGTGGTTTATATTGGTAATTCTTTACTTATACCTGGTTACTTACTTATACTTGGTTATTTTAGGTGGAGTATTTAATGTCTTTTCTCATAAATGAGTATGTGTGATATTTCTATATAAATAATATTAATATGACCTACCTGTCATAGGCAGCTACAGTTACCAGGAAGGTGGAGCCAGCAGGGCTTCTTTGCAATGGGTGTTTGCCATGATGGTTTTTATACTGTTAATAAGTCCTGTAGTACATCTGTTCCATTAGCAGTAAAAAGTTGTGTGCTAGCAGTGTAATGGCTAATGGCTTTCCAGTATGCAAGGTGATTTTTTTTATTTTTTTTTACTAAGTAGTTACTGAGGAAACTGCTTTTTCAAGAGCACAAAAAAGCCGTAGTGCCCCAACATGTATAAACTTTCATAAACTCTGTGCATTTACTTTTCTACCAAAATGTGCAAACACTCCCCAAGTCTCCTAACAATTATCTGAAGAAGCCAGATGTCAATGTGCCTTTGATATTACTGAAATTATGACAATTTAGTAACTAATAGAAAGTGGAGAACTATTTTATATCCCTCTAGCTGTAGCCCTTTCCAAATATTATAGGCTTTTTTTATGGCTCTTGAAGATGTTACATTAAATGAATTTTTATCAGTTACCAGCAGATTATCTTTGTCTTCATGGGGCATCAGTACTCCTCCTTCACCTCACAACTTCTTTGAGGTATTTTTTGCTTTGAAAGTTACAGCATCCACAGTTTTAGTAAAGAGGAATTAAATGTAATTAATGCCACATCATGGTTCTGAGTTTTCTTGTCTTATGATTACCAAAAAAAAAAAAAAATTCACTCTGATGCATTGCTTGTCTTGATTATGAATTAATATCTAGAGTTAGGCTGATGTGGAAAGGATTATTCTTTATTAACTGTCAAGTGGCATGTGGTTTTTTGTCTACCCATCCCTTCCCTAATGTCACATTACAGCCTTATAGTCAAAATCCAGGCCTGCCACAAAAGCAGTAAGTGAAACAGATGGTAAAACTTAACTTTCTGAAAACAACTGACCTGTTTTTCTGCATTGATCTGTGTCATTAACATGGTATCTACTGTGGGTTTCTCTTTGAATTTTAGTCTCTCTGTCAGATCCAGTCCAGGAAACACTCCCACCCTTGATATTGGAGTAATGTGAGGGTAGTGTTCAAAGGTAGCATTCCCTTTGCAAAATACTCACATAAGATAATAAAATAATTACTTGAAGAAAAGGCCTTTTGACTACAAATCATGGATTTGCTCCATAGATGTTTGAGTGATTTAAATTTAATACTGCTGTGAAAGTGCTTTAAATGAGGGAAACCTTTTTCAGAAGCTTTTTTTAACACAGGTAAACTTTGTAGTGTTTGAAGTTTGTCTAAATCTGTTTCAGGGCTCTTTCTGAATGGAACTCCTGTGAAATTTGTGATGGATAAGAACTTAGACATACAGCATTTGCAGCGTTAGCAGATACGGTTTTGCCAGTTGTCTTTCACAGGTCCCTTAAAAGTAATTCACAATCCACATGCTTGAGACAGTGGTTGAAAACAACTGGTCTCAAATGCCCATAAAATTTCTTATGTTTTGTTTTCGTTGGTTGGTTTGTTCCCTCCTTCTCCTCCCCACCT
>NW_009942968.1:0-3273 GCF_000696875.1 Nestor notabilis | reverse complement strand
TTTTTTTTTTTTTTAAATGTATTTCCTTTCCTGCAATGCAAGTTACATAAAGGGATGGGATAGGGGAAAAAACAGTTTTGCTCCCAGTGAATTTTACATAGAAATAAGAATTTTTCACAATTATGAGATTTTCTTCATGAAGTGGTAATCCAGACCGCTGATGGGAATGGAGCTTTTCCCATTCATCTCAGGCATCCTTAATCTGCCAAACATGTTCTAAAGGTTAGTTGTTGCAATCCCATGAAAGATGCTGAACCATACCAGTCACTTCTATGGATAGGGGAAACAAGCAAAAGTGACTGTCCCAAGGAGACATGGTTTAGCAGCAATAGAATACAGCAATTGTAAAATCAGAGAACTCTTGGGTCTGAGCCTAAACGTTGTGTTTTCTATCTGTATTTGTGGATGGGAGCTATCATAGGGCAAGAACTGAATTATTCTAATGCAGCTATTAATCATGAAGCTTCAAGGACCATAGTTCTCTTTTCTCTACCAAATGGTTTCTATAGGCAAGTATATTAGATGAGTATGAGGAAAATGTCTGTTAAGAGCTGAGCTTGGAGTTCAAGTCTTCATCACCATGTTCTTTTTCTGTATGATTGATGAAGCTCAACTATAATTAAATTTAAAGCCATAGATTTGGCAAAGAACAGGATCCATCAACTGGACTGATGTAATTTTATCCCATGTCATTCATTAACGAGTAGCAGTATGTGTTTCCTACAGTTTACTTGAACTCCTAGGACATTACTGGTAATGGTAGAGATCTTGGGACTTTAGGTTTGTTTATTTTCTTAATATCAGAGAAGCTCTCAGCTCAGGTTTGCCTAATTTTTGGGTGTTCACAGAAGAGAAGTAATGTTCTTAGAAGGTTTAGAATTCTGTTTATAATTGTTTAACATTCAGCATCACTGATTTTATTGCACAGACGCTGGCATTTTACTCATTATCACTTTGGTTTTCATGCCAGGTTCTTGCAAGAAGTGTATTTTATGCCAGGTGCCAAATAACCTTTTGTCATCTTGCTGAATGAGGCACTGCTTTTGTTTTACAGTCAAAAATTATATCCAGATCTTACGAACATTTAAAAATATCCATCTTCTCTCCTGCCTTCCCCTCTGACACACACAGAGTTTGGCAGGAACTAACGGTCCTTCAGAATCCATACATTCTGCTCAAAGTGAGAAGTGACATGCCCTTCATTTTTTAAGACCATCTCAGGCCAATTTAAGACCTGTGCAAGTTAATAGATTTTTCTGATTTGTGCAACACTTGGCTATAAGGATGGTGGACAGGCTGTAGAGCTGCGAGGGCTACATAAGACAAAATGCATTGGATCTTGGAACTTGGGAAGGTCCAAAACGTTTGAAATTTTGCCTATAAATAGCTGTGTGCACTATAACCACCCGTACAGCTACATGTGCCAGATATATGTAGGATGATCATTCTGTCATGCTTTCAAAAAGAAAAGCCAGCATAAAGAACATAACACAAACCTGTAAATCCTTTAATTAATTCAAGAATTATTTATGTTGAATTATCATACATTTGCAGGATTACACATCTGCATTTTTCTTAACACACTCAACTATTTTAAACCTAGCAGCTAATTCCTAATTTGCTTTCATATATTCTTTGAAAAGGCAAAGAAAAGCTTAAGAATCCTTATGTAAACCAGATCATTCCAGTGAAATAATTTTATTACTGCAATCCATTACACAGCACTTTGGTGATAAAAGAGTACATCTTGGAAGAGGAAATCTTGGAGTTTGTAAAGTGTTGTGGGAGGGGGTTAGCACTGTTTTATTAATTCTCCTTTTCACTTGGTTTTGTTCTAAATAAAATGAAGAGGAAAAATCTGCCCATGTATAAATCAACATACTTTTTCTATTTAATTCAGCTAAAGAAATTACTTTAATACTCTTATACAGCACTTTATCAGATTCCAAATGAAAAAAAAAAATTATGATGCAAATACTTCCATTTCTTTCTGCAATAAACCTGTCATAGGATTCAAGTTATTCGTTTGCCCTTTTAGGAAAAATAAAATAATAATAAAGAATCAGAAGACCTTGACACAGAATGCAGGCCTGATTCATTGCATATCACTGTTTCTTAGGAGTTTAGTCTAGGAAAACCTCTCATCAAATCAGGTTACACCTTAAAGATACGAAGCAAGAGACGTGGCTTCTGCAAACTGCTTTACTTAGTAGAAAACAAAGGAATTACATATACTAACCCTAACAGAAGATCTGACCGGCCTAGTTTCATTAAACACTGTTGTGTCTTACTTTCTTCTCCCAGCTTTGTCAAGAGGGAAGTATTTGAAGCTTCCTTCAAATTTAACTTGTTGTTCTTCAATTCTTTGGTATATATTTTGCAATTCTTCCCACAGAGACAGTTTCTTAATAAAAATACAACAATCCTAGAGACTGTCTCAGTAATAGCTGTCCTTAGTCTTTAATTCTGTCCTTTTAAGCAGAGTAATTTTTCCAGTATTCCAGTGTGACTGGTGGTCACATCTAGTCATCATCCATAAGCAGGATCACATACAAGGAACATTAACCTGTACATAGAAATATTAATTCCTAGACACCAGTTGTAATCTATACATATGGAAGCCCTATGTCATTTTACTCAGCAGTAGCGTACTCGCCCAAGATGAGTGTCAGAAACTGCTGAGTGGAGGAGACCACAGACCGAATGATTACCTGAAATAATCTCTCACCTTCCTGCACGAAGTGGAAGGAATGCTGCAATTCCTGTAGTATTAATTAAAGATACAACACACGTTTTAAGCAGATTCATAGTTTTAAGCAGATGTATAGATGTTGAAGCCAAGGCTCTTTTTAAATTTTGCCCATTCTCTGTCTTTTTTGGAGGGAGTTCTCTTTGCCAGCTCCCTTCCTTAGCGCCCATCTTCTTTGATTCCCATTCTCCAAAGGCATGGGCTCTCCCAGCTGTCTCCAACACAGCGTGTTTCCCTCTTTCCCCTCTTCTTTTTCTCACCAGCTGGCTCATACACAGTGCATCTCCCTCCCTCTTCTCCCCATAATGCTACAGGGCTCCCTGTAAAATGTCTGTCAGCTTGGCTGGGAGCAATCGCATTGTACTGCATTTGAGCTAGAGGGCAGGGAGGATGAGAGTGCCAAGAGGCCTGTCAAAAACTAGCCTGCTACTCACTGCGTGGAGGTGGCAGAGGGTGCAGGGAGGGAGGATGTGACATTTTTTTTCCCTTCCTCCCCCCTTTTCCTCTCTCTCCCTCTTCCCCTC
>NW_009942967.1:2241-2886 GCF_000696875.1 Nestor notabilis | reverse complement strand
GAGGTGCTGTCGTTCGCAATGCAGCCTAAGAGAAAAGAACGCCTGTGAGAAAAGCGATTTTGCTGTGCCAGGCGTTTCCTAGCCCGCGCTTGCTCTCCCTCGTCTGTAGGCTGCACGCTGTAATTTGGAAACTCCTGGTCGTGCAAGTGCCTGAGTGCTCGGTTTTGAGCTGCCTCAGGTTAATACTCTCATTGTAATATTCAAAATGCAATTATGCAGATTCAGCTCAACCCAGGTTTCAGTGCTAGCATTTGAATATTCTTCATCTGATGTCAGCCTGGCTCCTGAGGGTTTATTGTGAGTGAGATGTTGTGTCCTTAATTACAAGTTGAACATGAAGTTTTTCAGGAAAAATGTGAATCCTTTGGTGCTGCAAGAGCAACTGGTGAAAAAAATCACATTCATGAGTGTGGAACTGAACCCACTGAAGGGCTGGTTTATAGCTTTTAAATAAGCACTGTCCCTTCACGAACTAGAAAGTTGGCTGCATCTTCTGGGGGTCTATTTATGTGAGGGACCACTGGGCATTGCCAGCTGTACATAAGAAAGTAGAAACCAGAAAGAACAACACAGTGAAGACTTCTGAATCTCGACTGCAAACCCAACTGTCTCACAGAAATTCCTGTAGAGACGGCTTGTTAGCCG
>NW_009942967.1:0-2210 GCF_000696875.1 Nestor notabilis | reverse complement strand
AAAACATCAAGATTTCCTACTACTTACATTTCCTCAAAGTCTTTCACTAAGGATCCTTCTAGAACAAGCGATGCTGAGATTCCAGAAACCCAGTAGTTTTCCACTGGATGTGAGATCGCCCCTGTGGGAGGTGGGTGCCCCTTCGCAGTTCCTGGACATTCATTCTCAGTTCAGCTAGTTTAGCAGAACATTTTTTGCACATTTCCACTGATAAGAGGCACCCCCTCAAACTAAAGACAAAACAAGTATTCCTGTCACAGGGATGTACACAACTATAGGCTTTTTCCCACATGGTGCCTTTGTTGACACAAACCATTATCTGTTTCCCCTTTTTCCTTCTCTGCGTATTATTACAATTTGTTCTTTTCCAGCCCTTTGGGAAAATAGCAAAGCTAGCTAAAAAGAGTGACAGCAGCTGGGGAAAAGAAAAAAAAACACCCACAAAAATCCCCAACTCTGTAGCACCTGCTGCAACATAAAATTGTCAACAAAGTAGGATTATAGCCCAAGGTAGTTTTACACTGCAGCTGACACTAGAAAGAAAGTATCTGTATTTGCAGCAGTACGACAGGCAGATGAAATTTGGGAGATTTTATTGTTGTACAAACTGAGCCCTCTGAGGTGTTTAGTAGTGACTTCGATTCTGTCTACTCCCAGGATTTAATTTAGTGCTGTGTTTTAAATTACTGAGTTTTCATTTCAGTAGAAAAACATACATTATCGTTCTTTCCTCCCTACCCCCCAGTATTTGTTTTGCATTTAGAGTGCCTGAAGCAAAGCTTTTTCTTCTCCCCCACCCCCCCAAAAAAAAAAAAAAAAAAAAAAAATTGTGGCTGGGATATGTTTAATTTCATCTTCCAGATCAGAAAAATGTATTTAAAATCCAAACTACATGTAAAGAGGCCTTCCTTTCTCCTCAGAAGCCTTAAGCTTTAATTTTTTGTTGTTTAAGCTATTGTGTTTTAGCTTCCTAGCCTACCACATGAGATGGCATTCGATGGGGCTTACTTAGCAGACTAGATTGGCTAGTATCATAAAAATTAGTTGGAAACAAATATTGTAGTGTTAGGGGCTTGTAATAATTACTGGTGAAAACCAAAATGTTTGTCTTGCCAATTCCATGCTTACTTTGCACCAGTCTGTGTTTTTAGGTTGTTGCTTCCATCTAATTAAAAAATAAATATCAATGTAGCATTTCCTATACACATTAAAAAAAAACTCACAAAAAAAACCCCACCACCCACCCAAACAAACAAAAAACCAAACCCCAAAACAACAACAACAACAAAAACCCCAACCAAACAAACCCAAAAAACCAGTTGAATCTATTAAAATCTCATTAATAAAATATATAATCTTTTGTGGTTTCAATGGCAAGATTGACTTCCATATTGGAGCAAGTTAATCTTCAGTAACCATGCCATCGGATTTCTCTGCCATTTGCTTACAACTGAGATTTCTTTCTGCTACTTCTGTGATTAATTCTGTCTTCCTCTACTAGGCTGAAAGTAAGAAAAAAATCGGCCTTCACACAATGCCTATGCTGATGTCAGACGCTGTACTTGTGAAATCGACTATCAACATTGTTCCTCTTCGCTCCTGGCAGCTTGGGCCTGATACAGCGCGTGCATGTGTTATACTTCCTTTGTATAGAAAAGCCTGTAAATGCCATTATTAAGTCAGTCAGAGGGGTCACTCACTGTTCTGAGGCACCAAGCAGCCCCGGAGGACTGAGCACTGACATTCCCATGCCTCCAGGCTGCTGCCTGAGGGAACCAGGAGTGTTTTCTCTACCTTAGAAAACCAAAAGAAAAGACTGTAATGTTTACCCGTGCAGCGGACAACTTCACTAAAGACATTTTCACCTTATTTCAGTTTACTCTGACAACACTCTGCAGCTCTTGGAGCTGATCTCTGAAAGACATCACAAGTACTTCAACACAGCGTTGAGCTACCTCCACAGCTACGATTTAATACCTTTACAGTCAGCATAAATTGTACGTATTTGGCATGTGCACATCTTTTGGACACAACGGGCAATGTTACATTTAGACTTGCCTCTGCTAAACATGGAAGGTATTTCACCAACTGAGATATAGAATCATAGAATAGTTAGGGTTGGAAAGGACCTTAAGATCATCTAGTTCCAACACCACACACTAAACTATGTCACCCGAGACTCTGTCCAGCCTGCCCTTGAACACCTCCAG
>NW_009942966.1:0-25234 GCF_000696875.1 Nestor notabilis | reverse complement strand
AATTTTAAATTATTTTTATAATATTTAATGAGTTACAGAACTACTACATCAGCTAAAATTTTTTAATTGTATTGACTAAACTTATAGGTGTGGTATCATGTCAATAATCATTCTTGATACTGCATCTTATTGTCAAAGGTAATAATAATGGTATTACAGAAGTCCTGTATATTTATGCTTTCATCACTGTCAGTCATTACAGCAAATATGCAGACTACCAAGAAGCAGGAAAGTTTTCACTGATCTTCAGGAAAAAGAAAGATGTATAAAGACCTCTTTAGTATTCTTTTCCATTCCTTTAGTATGGCATATGACATCGGAAATCAAGCAGGCCACAGCTTTTGTGTAAAGGTAGCAATCTTTTGTACAGGGTGACGCAGCCCTCACTCTGTATTAGAACTAACCTCAGGATTTGAATACCTTGGTTTTAACTGTGTATATAAAAGGAAGAAAATTGTCCTTCAAAATCCACGCATTGAGAACCAAACAACCAGCATTAGGAAGATTTGTATCATAGGGCTCTAGAGGTAGTCAGATTAACAGTGTTTTAAAAGGAAAAAAAAAAAAAAAAAAGAAAAAAAGGAAAATTTGAAGCCCTTTAAATGATCACACTTTGAAACAACTGGTACTCATAGTGACATTGTGATGTCAATCTTTACATATATTATGTGAATTAGAGGAAATTCAATTAAGAAGATCATATTGCTCCTCAATAAAGCAAGGATTAAAATATGCAGAAAAAAAATGAATTCTCATAAAGATTATAAGGATATCCTGTATTAGCATGGGCGTGGCAGGAAGGCAAGGAAGGAAGGAGGCTGTCAATGTAGGGATGCTGTAGGGAGAATAGTATGTTAGAACATCACCTTCTGAACTAGTACTAGTGTGTGTAACGGGTATCTGTCACTGACAGCTCACTGATTACAATTAATTCTGAGTCAGCAGTCATGTCTTCTCCTACAAGCAGGGAAAGCAGAAACAGCAGCAGCATTGCCCTTTGAGGATAAGACCTTTTACATGCTATGAGTATAGAAAGCAGTTGTACATCTATTAACACAATGGACACTATACCTGTCACATTAGATAAACGGACCCACACTGGAAAATCTGAAAGTGGACACAATTGTCAAGGATAATACAGTTAAGCTGCTGAATCCTGGGAATGATGCAATTTCTATAATATTTTAATTTTGAAAATAATATTATTATCCCAATCGATTGCACATGCTATAAGATAACAAAACACCCCTGCAAAAAAAAAAAAAATCTACATCTCTACTAGAAAAGGAACTAGGCAATAATGTATTACCTATGTTTTTTTACTTGAACAGAATGTCCTTGTTAACTGCTTTCCTCAGCGCAGTTTTCTAATTTTTATTTTTATTTTTATTTGAACACCCAAAGCTTTGGGGTTTTCATTTTGCATATGTAAACATGTGCTAAAGCAAATTAAAAAAAACCCTATCCCAAACCAACAAAACCAAATTCCCAGCTTTTCACTTAGGATTCTACAGAGAACAACATATATTACAAATACCAACTACAAATTCTTCTACCACATACAACATCTGCCTGGTAGTATCTTATGACATCTAAGCTCAAAAAACTAAATCCACAGAGAGTGTTAGGACTTTCAGTGGCTGAATAGGCTTTTTCGTTTTGCTAACAGGTCTTTCATTCCTGTGCCATGTTGACTGTTGGACCAAATCTCTGCTGCAGAGCCATAATGAAGAGTAAGCATATTAAGGCATTTCCACACAGAGACTTCTAGAAAAAAAATAAAATATGTTTCAGCAGTTTAGCCAGTTAGAAAGCTAAAACCTCATTTATTAACAAACAAGATGAAAAAAAAAAGAGGAAAAAGTAAAGACTTGATGGAAATCAGCTACACAGAGAAGACAGTGGTACTACTGTACTATCAAAACAGCAGATACTCTCATAGGTTTCTTACTGTGAGAGTAGTTAGAAATATAATTTCTGCTGGCCTCAGGTAAAAGCTAAATGAGAGCTGACAAGAATCACTATTATTATTTAACTTCATCCAACTTTCAGTATTTTCCACAAACTACATATTGCATGCTCTTGCCACATTAAAAGTTACAGGGAAAACAACAACTCTAACAATCATATGGATAGTTTTAAAAAATGTTGCCAATGCCCTGGGTGTCCTTAAAATAAGCCAAAAGGTAATTTTGATAGCCCATGTTCATGTTTTGGTATCGATGATCTAACTTAATTTGTGCCAACTGAGTTTAATGTTAGTAAAGTGAACTGGTGAATTTCTTTCTTTCTTTCAGTGGTATAAAAGAATAACTTCACAGAAGTCTTTAAAGTTACACTGACTGATGGCAATAACCATCTACTTCTGCTTAGCTTCTGGTGGAAATAGGTTCAAGTCAAATAGTCAAAACTACGGAGTTTCAAATGATCTTGCCCTGTGACTTCTCTTACATACCTGCTTATAAAATGAAGAAAGCAGGACACTGGACAGTTATTTTGAATGCAAACCATTTAGCGATTAGTGTATTTTTTTTCCAAATGTACATACTAGCAAGTTCTCATTTCACATAATTTGCTGGATGCCATCACTTTTGATCCCTTTGTTTAAAACTGGTGGACTTATTTGTGCACTTTACAACTAGAGCACATGACCACTCCTATTAATACAGATAGCCAAAGACAGTTGACTTTTCAGTCCAACATTTACTAATATTTCAAAGGTATTTCATATTTATTTTGCAAATGCTAGCTTTTCAGTAGGCAAACTGACAAGCACAAGCCTTATGCTTCACTTTCTGTTCTATTTTATGCATCAGTATTAATCTAAATAAAAGCATGAAAAAGAGACACAAAGGAATAAAATTTCACTTCACAAAAATACTGTATATGCACATGGACTGTGTTTCTTTGTTTTTCATTGAATAATAAAAAAAGAAGTCCAAAAATGTTTTATCTAAACCTAAACCAATGGTTTAGGAATATTGCTGTTATGTCATGATACATTCTGTGTTACATTACTAGCTATCTACAGAACAGACAGGACACATTTCTGAATGAGAATTCAGCATTAGAGCAATTACTAAACAAATGATATCTATGGGCAAATTGAATCGAGTTACATTATTGGTTTAGTACCAATTTCTCATATAGCTGTAGGTCAGGATCCTTTCTGATATGGGCTACTATGACAGATAGAATAAAATGCATGGTGGTACTTGGATATTTAAAGTGTTATCAAACTGTAGAATACATCACGGAGCTCAGTGCCTGTGGAAGCCACCTTATCTTAGTCTTCACGAGTTGACAAGGCATGTAAAGAATTCATCTAAACCCCCTGGTTTGAGCTCTATTATTGACAGATTAAAGATATATAATTCTGAGGTATTTCCACAGGAACTGCAAGTAGGGTTATAACTAGTCAAAAATGGCAGATAACCGCAACTACTTCAGCAAAAATCTGAATATGGAAAGTTGTTTTGTTTAGGTTGGGTTTTTGTTTTAGGATGTTTTGTGGTTTTGTTTTGGTTTTTTTTTTTTTTTTTTTTTTTTTGTTTGTTTGGTTTCGTTTGGTTTGGGTTTTTTTAGAGAGAATGAGCAGAGGAAGAAGTTGTCATTATTACGTTACAGTTACTAGTTATATAAAAAAGTAGTGAAAAGAGCAGGCAAAGCAACTTCAAGGCTGAGAAAATTTTCTGAAATAGAGACTTCAATACTTTTTCACAGAACTTTGAATTTCATTTGTGGAAGGAATGAACATAGGCCTAACCTAGAACCTAGTAAAGGTACTGGAAAGTTTCCCACTGATATCAACAGATTAAGATTTGTTTATCAGCACTTTCACTAACATCTCAAGTTTTCTTGTCAACTAGCAACCATTATTCTGAATGTCTCTGACTTTACCAACCCTTTTAATCTAAATCACGTCACTTATAGATATTACCTTTTGTATTGAAGACACTCATCATACATAATCTACTTTTTTGCCTCATAGTGTTGGATTTTCTTTTCCAGTATGTGCTAATAAGTGTTCTTTGGATATAAAAAAAAAATAACTCTGATTATAGCTTCTTAAACAAGCTTTAAGTATATTAAATTATCACTTAGATTTGACATTGTGTTTTGTGTGTCAGTGTTTTCTCTGCGTGTGCAAATTCCTGTGCTTGAACTTCCTAGAATCAATGATATACATTGTTTTTTAATGTCTTATCTTTCTAGTTTCTAAATGGAGATCAAATTCTTATGTGTAATTAATCAACTATTTATGAAGCATGCTCTCAACTTCTGAAGTACAAAATGGCCAAAAAAAACACAGTCAGAAATTATGTGGCAGTCAAAGTGCGATCTTGATTTCAGTATGAAACGACAGCAGGTTTCATTAAAGGCCAAATCTTGCAGTAATTCTTCAGAAGGTAATGGAGGCCTTGCACTCCAGTAATCCAGTAAGGATTGCTGATTTTACTGACAGGTAATTATTCAATTAAAACTTCCATTAAATAGTGACAGACTGGCCAAAATACTAAAGTGTCAAGCATGCATCACATTTGGTCAGACCATTCCTCACATATATATGCACGTCACAGAGTACCCACAGAAGTCCCACTTGGCACAGATGTATTCTTTTTGCTCCTTAAAACAGCACAGACACTGCACCGAGGCAAAGTGACAACAGCTCTAATAATGTAATGGAGGAAAACAGCAGGTAAGCTAATTAGATCAGTCTTTGGTATCAGATATTTCTCTGAAATATTTCCTAGAATTAGGAAAAAAAGCAGGTAAAACTACATTTGGGTAAGTGCTTAACACAAAATTACCTTTTTCCATGGGAATAGTCATAGATAATGTTTATTGTAACTAGTTTTATTGAAAGGAAAACAATTAAAATTATTAAATAATTAATTCTGCATCTAATGCAAATGAGACTAAAATGTGTATGTATAACAGATTACAGAAATGCCTTATGTGCATTTTGAAAAAGACCAGAGGGTATGGCCTTTGCTCTGTAGAGGCAAGGTTATTTATCATTATTTCTTAGTGTCCTGGGTTCAGCTACAGCAGTCATTTTTTCTCCTTCTTAGTAGCTGGTGCAGTGCTGTGTTTTTGACTTTCAGTCTGGGAACAATGCTGATAACACCGATGTTTTTAGTTGTTGCTAAGTAATGTTTACTCTGACCAAGGACTTTCTCAGTCTCATGCTCTGCCAGAGAGGAGGGGAAGCCAGGAGGAAGCAGAGACAGGACACCTGACCCAAACTGGCCAAAGGGGTATTCCATACCACAGCACGTCATGCCCAGTATATAAATTGGGGGGAGTTACCCGGAAGGCCCAGATCGCTGCTCGGGTCGGGCTGGGTATCGGTCGGCGGGGGGTGAGCGGTTGTGTCCTTTTCCCTTGTTATTCCTCTTATCATTATTATTGGTAGCAGTAGTGGTTTGTATTGTACCTTAGTTACTGGAGAGCTGTTATCTCAACTCGTGGGAGTTACATTCCTTCGATTCTCCTCCCCATCCCTCCAGGAGTGGGGGGAGGAAGGAAAAGGGGGGGAGTGAGCAAGCGGCTGCGTGGTTCCAAGTTGCCGGCTGGGCTTGAACCACGACACTTAGGAAAATACATAGTCCAAAATCTGTGGAACTGGAACTAGAAATCCTCTGGATAATGTGTTTTCAATAGCAGTCTTAACAACAGTAAAAGTAACAAAAATAACCCAACATCAAACTGTAAGTAGATAACTTCATAATGAGGAAGCCAAATGTTTTACACTCTAGGAAAAAAATGATATGGTACATGCCCTGGGTTGACAGATGGAAGGAAAAGAAAGACAGATGTGCTCTAATTTCTTGATTTCTTTTTCTTTCGTCCTTTTTTTTCCCCATAAGATTTTACCCGTAGATGAAACTGTTTACTCAGTAACACTGGCTGCGGATATTCACCAGAGCAGTAATGCCAAATATCCTTTAGGACTTTGCCCACTAGTATCACCTCAAATGATATTCAGTAACAAGCAAAATGACTAACAGCTGGCACTTTCCTTAGAAATGGGAAAACACCAACCAGGTCCAGTTTGTGCAGCCTTTGTAGAGGGCACCATATGGAATGCTAGCCTGAATCTTAACAATTAAAATCAGGGGCCAGGTCAGACAAGTAGCATCTTAAAGAATTCATGATACTGAGTTTCTAAGCAAAACTGAAAACGACAGAGAAGCTAATGTGAGAGGATATAAGTAGTCATTCTCACCCTGGGGATAGAAGGTGATCATGTGGTTAAAGTACAGGACATGGCATTAGAAGACTGACTCTGTGACAGATTTTATGTAAGTCTCTGTAATCAATCAAAAGTTTCCAGTTAGGCTCAGAAGCAGGTACCTGGGGTCTATCTTCCAGGTACAGAGAACCTCCTGACAGTGGCCACCTGTTGCCACCTGCCAGTGATGTGAAACACTCAACATTTTTACTTATTGGTAAGTGGGAAAGATCATTGCCTTTTTTTTTTTCAGTTCGGTAGGCATGATGCTTACGAAAGCTAACATGCTATTTGCAAATGAATTTAAGATGATCGGATGGCAAATGCTATCCAAAATATAAGTATTTTATTATCTTATAATTTGAGATGGAAGAAATGAACTTATAATTTCATTTTGGCTGATTGTAAAAAGTTTAACACTTAGCAGGGGAAGGCTGGAAGAAAAAACAGAAGAGTGGCACTATGAGAATTAACACTCAAATAGGAAAGAATGTTATTCTGTCAGAAAATTTACAATCTGATTGAAGACTGGATGAAGTAAAGACAACACCAGAGCCACAGGGAAATAACATAGGTAGCAGTAACAGCTCCAAATGAGTTCTATAGTTGGTGATTGTGTCCTGCTTGATGGATCATAATCGATTTTCCTTGGTTTCTTTTCTTTAATCTCCTAATTTTAATTTTATGGTAAAGACTTGTACTTTCATGGTAAGCCTTTTCAGGCTTGGATTTTTAAAACAATCATAAATAGAAATTACATTTCTTCCCCCACCCCCCCTTAACATTTCCTTGTAAAATCTGGTAGTATTTTACCTGCAAATAGGTAGGGCATCCTTGGCAAAATAAACATAGGAAGACCTACTATAAACTAATGGTGAGAACAGGATACTCTGCATAAAAATATCTACTACATTGCTACGAAAATATCTAAATGTAAGTTTTCCAATAATTACAGGAGCTGCTTCAATCTTAAAAGAGGTCATTATTCTGTGATACCACTCAGCTAACTGTGTTTCCAGGTTATCCTTTATTGTCACTTCAAAGATATTTTTAACTACAAAAATCATTACTAAAGTCATGAAATACCATACATGAGTAGTCCAAGTGAAACCATAAATCTATTCATTTCCGGAAAAATTATGAACGTTTATAACCAGTACATGATATGGATGTTTATCTATGATAATATCCAAATATTACTTATATAATAATGGTGTGAAACTCCTTCAAACCAGCAATTCAAAAACTGCTTTACTCAATCCTGCTTTCAAATATAACAAATAATAAATTTGGTGAATAAATACTTCAAAATGTAAAAATGACAAATTTCACTGGTATCTAACACAAAGACCTTCTATGTTTACTTGTGATTATGTTTAATTTCGTATTGAGATGATTAATCAGAGTAAATGTCTTTATTTTCTGCTGGTTTAACTTCAAGAAATGATCTCTTCTGGTTTTATCTTATTACAAGGATCGTTACAAAAATGGGAAACAATTAACACTGGGTTTAATGCATGAATGCCATAGAGCTGAAGTAATTGCACTCAAGGTCTGCTAACTTTTTAATCAGGCATCTGGTTGCAAGCTGCTCACGATTGATTCTGAGAGAAGAACTAACACAGGCAGCAAAAGCAGGTATGCCAAAAAAGCAGAGATGTTGGCAAAATCAGTGAAAGAGTCTGGAGGGTAAAAAAGCAAAAACTAATTTAAAATCCTTCTTAAAAGACTTTTGCTTGGGATCCAGTCATAACTGAGTAGAATTAATTGAGGCAAATGAGCATAGAGAGAGTTTTTTGACCAAAATAATTAAGAAATATGAACAGTAAAACCACAAAAGCTCAGCCTAGAGAAGACTTGCCAGTCAGAATCTTAGTGAGCAGAATTAATTAGATCAGGGAGTTGAAATTTTCACATGCATTTTGCTACATAAATAAATAAGAAATACCATGAGAGGTTTCTGGAATTACAATTAGAACACTTACTATTCTCAGCAATTATGCTTTGTTTCGGAGAAACGACCAGATTCATTTTTATTTCTATTAATTAAAACCATACTTTTTTCCTTTCTGCAACAAGTCTATTCTCCATGATGAAGAGTGTCCTGAATTCAGAAGTGCTTGCTGTGTGCACTTACAAATAATGTGTTGATCAAGACTCCGGCTACACACACACACATCTATAGAATCACAATTATGTCAAAGAAGCAAGTGTATCCACTTGGAAGAATATAATCTAAATGAAAATTGCATGCCTAAATCACCTTTCAAGTGAAAATACCCTTCCTTGGTTCATAAACTGTACTACAACCGTAAACTCCTTTCAAGATTGCCCTCAAGGAAAATTTGATTATGTTTATTTTTTTGCATACCATCTTCAAGGTTTGTGGTTTCTTTTCTTTGGGGTTTTTTACCAATAACTGTAACTAAACCATCTGTGTGCATAATTTCAATGATTTTGGCACAGTTCTATACAAAATCCATAGTTTCTACAACTTTATACAGCAGTTCCACACCAGGATCTTGATCAAACTCCCTAAAACCTCTAGATTAGAAACTGTTGAAAATACAGGTCTGACCATTTTTAATACAAATCAGGAAACATTCTCGCTTATGAACCAGTAAACACCACCCATTTTCATAAAAAAACCCACCTAGAGAATAGGTAATGCAAGACATTCAGAAGGTTTAGTTCGCAGATATCTCTGAAAACCTTATACAAATAACATTTTTTAAAAGATTGACAAGAAACAGGATTGAGCTGAAACACAGGCATTTCTAGACCAAAAATATTTTGCATAATCCTAATCCCTTTGCCTAGTGATAATTTCCCTGTAAATTCCAGAAACAGGTTTCCTATCTTTTAGGCATATTTTGGGAATGAAATGCCTAATATATGGTCTTCCATGCTTTGCAATGGAAGGCAATGATGACTTAGAACCAGACTAATACGTTATGTTAAAAGTAGGGGTATCTAAACATTATTCTAAACCTTGTTGTTCTTTTTTTTCTTTTTTTTTCTTTTTTTCCAGACGAGTGATTTCTACCAAGTAGAAGATGTATTAATTATATAGTCACAGTATACAGATGCCCGCATGAAAATCTGTAATTCCAACAGTGTCACTTCAAATTCTTGTAGAACTGGCTGAGTGCGGAACTGGTAGAATGTCAGAAGCTTCAATCGTTGCTCTATTTGCTATAATCAATAGCACCATTTATTCTCAAGGTTTTTTTACCAACACTTGAAAACAGCAAGTTGCAGCACCTTGTGCACCAGCAGAGCAAAATAGCAAGGATAGCTTCTAAGGCAGATGATCCAAGATGCCTAAAAGTTTTTCTATCTTCCAGTGCCTAAATGGTAGCGATTTTGCAAAGCAATACCCAGTTCAATGGACACTATGTCACCCTGGGATAAGCATGGAAGAATAGCCACATATTTGTGAATCTGCCAACACTCCAGTGACAGCTTTCTCTCTTTCACCTTCCTTCTAACAACTATCACTCAGTCACTGTACTATCTGTCATCTGTAGGTGAGGGGTTTTACAAAAATGAAAGGCAGTGGTCTAGCACAGGGCCACTCATACACTCTCACAAAAAGACCCTTAATCACAAGGGACTTTCACATCTCTTTGATCTGGGAGCAATTCAGGACAGATGCCAGAATAAAGAAGAACAAAGAAAGCAGCATTTGAAAATTCCCTGAGTGGCTTAATAATACTGCTGAGATGGCTTTTGCCAGATTAAACAGACATGCTCCTTTAGACCCTAAATATTGCTCTGAAACTAATTCCCTAAGCATTGTCCAGAGTTTAACAGGGGTTGGGATACCGACAATCAAACTTTGAAGAAATTCTTCAAATTCCAGTAGAGCTGGCTGCAAAGACAGCTAGAATATTCAGGTCTTTCCAGGCCAAGGAGAGAGAGGGCAGTTTGATTTCTTTGCAATTGTTGTCTTTAAAAGACTTGGGCAAAGCAATTCCAACACAACAGCTTATTTCTAAAATGCTTTAAAGTAAAGGATAGGTGTGAGGGTTAGTGAACTGGCTAATTTATTTTTTTTTATGGTGCTGACATTCAGAACAGCATTCTGACACTTTAGTAGAATGCTACAGGAGCTGCAGTACTTTAGTGAAGCCTGACAGGGTAAAGATCTTCCTTCACTTGCCATTTTGTTTTGAAGTGACAAGAAATTTACAGGCAATAGAGGATTTCAAGATGAGGATTCTACCTGATAGTCACATGAAGCATCGTTGTATGCAATCCTGCAAGTGATGTCAATAATACAAACCATAAGTGTGTACAGGCAGAAAAAAAAATCTTTTGAAAATCTCAGAAGCAGCATATTTTGAAAGCGCCTATTGCTTTAGCTTCCTACATGCCAATACTCACCTACATAATTCCTTTGAGACACACTCAGATGTTAAAAGAGCCCATTTGCCTATCTGTGTTCATTCAGTTGAACACTCAGCAGGATCACTTTCTTGTGATGTTTCTAGTACTTGGGTTAATTTCATTACACTCTGTGAGATATTCATCGTAAAGAAATACCAGGATATCAAAATGTGATGTAGTACTTACATGGGTGAATCAAGTTAATGTCAACCTGGAAATCTGCTCTGAGTTATTAGTGAATATATTTATTCCTTCCAGGCCCTTATCAGCTACTGCAGAATCTAAGCTTTTTTTAAAAATTCTGAAAAGAAGGTCTCAAAACTATGAACTGAATGAAGGCAATGCGGTGCTTGCTTTCTAAATCAGCAGACAGACAGCTGGAGTGCCACAGCTGTAACCCAAAGATTTGACAGGCTACAGCAGAGTTAAAACTGACAAGAGCCTTTTGTCATATTTTCATGCTGCTATTCAAAACTCTCTCTGCAGTAGGAGACTGACGAGAAGGATGTTAATTTTGCTCTGCAGCAGTTTAGACTATGGAAGCCTGAAGAAAGTAAACAGTATAAGAATGCTTTATTGCAGCACATGTGATCTGGGTGAGATGAGTTAGCAAGGTAGCTACGCTTTCAACCAGAGTTCGTAATGTCTTTAAACATGGTTTTTGGGATTTTTTTTGTTTTGTTGGGGTATTTTGGGTTTTTTTGTTTTAACTTCTTGATTTCTCTCATTTGAGGCGCGGGGGCGGGTGGGGGGGGGCAAAGCCAAAAAACAAAAAACACCTGAATGTCATTTTTGATGTATTAAATTTTTCCAGAATACAGTAATTTATGGAGAAACACTCTCTTTTGTCTTTTGTAACAAGATGTAAGAAGCAATACTTAGACCGTCATAGGGCCATGAGCTAGATCTCTGTAAAGGCTGCAAGGCATATACACTGTGACCAGGGAAGTGGCAAGGAAGCTGAATAAAAATGTAACAGAAGATGACTGAAACTGGACCAAAAGAGGAGGATAGGAGTCAAGGAAGCAGTTTGAAACTTGTTAAGTAGGAAAGATGAATGAAATGGAAGGCAGCACAATGATAGTAGATAAGACCAAGGTTTTATGGCAACCCAAGGACAAAATAAGAATAGATATCAGTTCTCATTTACCAGTGGGAGAAGAGGAAGGTGGTGAAAGGAAGCAGACAAATAACTGGGAGAAAAACCTCTAGCTGACCTGTACATTTAGGACTAGGAAATGCATGGAAGCAACATGGAGAAATCCACTGAGAAAAGAAACTGCCTACAAGAAAACACTCCCTGCCTGGGTGCAATAGGACAAAACTCTCCTGGGAATAAACCAAAATTTAGTAGTGACTAGTAGTATAATGATCAGAAATTGATAATTTGTTTCAAATCTATGTGTTACAATATAGAGACTAAATGATTAAAAAATGTCCTCTGGAAAAGCTATATGATGAATTCCACTCTGAATTAGGTTTTAACCTTCCTTTCTCCATACCAAATGTGTATATGATACTAGGTAAGTTGTTACCCTCTCTACAAATGACCAATTAGGGTGAAAAGAATGGGTTTCTTTTCAAGTCAGTGAAGAGAAGTGGGCACTTACCAAGGATGACATGTTTAAGACATCATCCTTTAGATGGTTTAAATCACTTCCTGTCAGTGCCACTTTCCATTAATAAAACCAATGTCTACAAGATCTCCTCTAAATAAAATGACATGTTACTGAAGTCAGGTAATTTTACCTTTAGTTTCCATTCTTTATTTCCTGAATGTTTAATCTGGGGTCTGAGAGTTGAGATCATGCATGCAACAGTGGCTTATACTCCACTTCTTCATAGCCTCAAAGAGTACTAATACCCTTTTGATTTCGCACTGAAGAATAAATATGTTAATATTTACAAAGCATTCAGACACAGTAATGATAAATGTCATAGCAAATTCCATGAGAAAGCTAATAGCTCTCTCTTGAAAACAAGATATGAAGATTGCAACAAATAATGTCAACATATAGTGAACAACAAGAAGGAGAGGAAATACTGAGATTAGCTCATTAACTTGAACTGAATATTTTGCACACTGAATAGGATCAAGATTCTTTGGAAATAATAACTGATATATGATGAGGTAATTAAAGTCTGTATTTTAATTCCTGCATAGAGGGGGGCTGAATGGAGTTTCGAGTAGGAACATTAATACTGGCTTCTCGGTCAGCTAGAATCTGCAACATTAAAATGGTGATCAAATATACTTTGTTCTTACTGGATATACCACAGCAACTTGCAAACAGGTGGGGAGAGAGGATGTCTTTCCAAGACATTTACACAGTATGAGATATAGTCCTTTTAGAACTAAGAAGATCAAAGTAACTGGAAACAAAATCTAAGTTTGTTACACTTTTTTTTTTTCCACTCATCTTTGCCAGGTCTTTTTAAATCTTTTGGAAACATGATTCAGTATTTCCCTGTTTGTTTTATTCATACCCTATTTATCCTAGTTTTAATTGCTTCTCTTCTTTATGAATTAAAATCAAACTGACATTACAAAAACATTTAAGTTTCTGTTTTTCACTCTGCCCATTAAAGCCATCACCAGAAAACACTGGTTTTGACCATACTTGCATTAAGCCAAATGCCTATTTGTTTGAGATTCCCTCACATTTTTCAACACTCACTGTTTAGTTTCTATTTGTAAGTTTCATGGATTGCAGACTGAAGTGCTTCCACAAATGCCTATTTGCCTCAATTTGTATGCTAGTCTAACCAGCAAGAAACAACAACAGTGTTCAGGACTCTCTTTGGAGAAAAAGCTGCTGTGGAAAGTGAACCTATGTATGCAGTCACTGGGAAATCTGAAAGTGCTGTCGTTGGAAATGACAATATGGCTTGCTTAGTGAGGGTTTGTTTTCAATTTGTAGCTTCAGAATTATTTACTAATTAAAAATGTTTTACCATGGTGAAACCCATTGAGATCTGCCTCTTGTTTCCTACAGTGCAGAAGCGTGAAATCATGGATGAATGAGCTATAGCACCATAATTTGCTTCTGTCAGTTTAAATGAAAAGGCCTGAAATGAACTGGTGAAATTAGCTCACAACATTTTTACCCACCAGTAAATGCAATTGAATTTTATGGTAAACTATAAAATCATACCCACCTTTCACAAACTTCTAATCTTACACCAGACAGCAGAATTATTTGCCCTGTATACTATTCCATGCTCTCTTTAGACTGGTGAAATAAAGGTATCAACCAATTCACACTGAATTCCCAATATCCAGCACTGGGAATAATATGTTGCTTGCATGTGGATAAGGCAGAAATTCACCTATGCACACAGAGCTTCTACTCTCTTCTCTGCCTCCTCCCACACACATAGTGAGCAGAGGCTGTTTTATTCTGTTTACTGTGCTGAAACAAATAGCCGCTAGATAGAAAGACCTTAACTATTGGAGTGCAAGAAAGAAAAGACAGTTGTTGGCAGTAACAGACATACCTGTGAATAAGGAGGACTAGTATCACTCTTACTAAGAGTAGAATAAAGTCAGTCAGCTGTGAAATGACTCATAATTACGATGACCTAATTCAAAATCCAGTTACTGCAAGATACTAGATAAGCAAATCAAAATCATCAGTTCTTTAAAGGCAGACAGCATGCACTATCCATCTGTTAAGAAGTACCACCTGTTCAATCAACTCCCTACATCACCTCAAATATTAAGCAGGAAAGTTAATTAAGTCAATCCATGTGCAAGAGGACCTTCATGGAGGGTGAGCAATTGTCTTTGCTACCTGGTATCTCATCCCAGCAAGGAAGAAACAGAATATCTTCAGAACAACTTCATCTGTCCCCTGTTGGATTCCATCTCTACCTCTTGATTAATAACACAGGAGGCAACTAACAAACGCAACACACTGTATAAAACAGGGGTTGTCTTTTCTTATCAACACAAGATCATTAGTGTGTGTGTCATACTCAGAAATAAATCTAATAAAGTTTTTTGTTATGTTCTTCTGAGTCAAGGCCCACTATAACCTCAAAGTGCTCACTTACCAGGATGTGTTATTTCAACCAAAACCCAATAATAACTTACATGCATAGCCAGTGATTGCCAATTTATGAATGATTACACAAAATACATGTTCCTGTGAATAAAGAAGCTATACTCCATGATTCAGACTCTATCTTTATAGCTGGATATTAGTATCTTCACATTGGGTTAACAATTTCTTCGCAGTCAGTAATCATAAGAAGGAAATCTAACATGCTGTCTGGGCAGAAAATTGCAAAGGACTATCAGTAAATGCAAAATCATGTTTATGAGGAAGCAAGTGAAAATTTTTCAGGAAAATTAATTTATATAACAGCTGATTTACACTTATAGGATGACTCAGTAAGGTTTAATTTTTATAAATTTAAGGTGGGATTGGATATAAAAGTCACATACACTCCAAAACCTCTTCAGTGAAGACACACTGAAGTGCCATAATGCTGACACAAGAAGTGAATTCCAACTACATAAGTAAGAAGTCATTTTGTAGCCTGATGCCTGATAAATACAGTGTCAGAAAAACCTCTCATCACCAGAAAAGCTGCCAGGGAAATCACTCTTCCTGGAATCTTAGAGGGAGTCTTGGGCTGAGCAACTTCCGCAAAATCATGGCAAGACAGACTTATTGTATTGATGGTGTTTGATTAGGGAGGGATGTGGTTCCCTTAGTTAGGGTGACATTGCTAGAGAAACCCTTAAAAATCCTGATAAATATTTAGTAATGCTAAAAAGGAAAAGAAGCTTTAATGTGCCCTTCAATTATATTAGTTTTCTTTAGCTGAGTAAGATTTCTCTATCTATAAGCAAAAGATTTCTCTATCTGCACTCCAGTACACCTATATAAATAGAAGTCAACACTAGGTTTAGTGTGTAGGTTAAAAAATGTGGTTTAGACTTCAATTTTTATGTACAATTTTATGTAGATATTTTTCTTCCTTTTTGGATAGCAACAAATAGGAATAATGATGAATTGCCTGTGAAAAGCAAACAAACAAACAAACAAAACCCCCAAAAAAACCAAACCCAAAGACTCGCCAAATCCCCACATTTCACAGCACTGTCATTCTTCAAATAAAATACTTGTAACAGACCCATATGATAATAAGGAGAGTGGTTTTGCACCATACAAGCCAATTTCATTTTACTGTTTCAATTGTCCATTTCTAATATAGCCAGAAGGTACATTAGCACCTCCAAGCAGATTTTAACAGACCTGCAGAGTCACAATGAGATCACAGACAACACAGATCTTCATCTGCACTGAGACTGGAAAGGAAGAAGCTGGACAACAAGATACTAAAGATCTGGTTAGGCACAAATTCTAAGTAAGATGAAGAAAAACATTCTATAGAACTTATTTATGTCAGCCAAGCATATGTTGTTGAAAACCCATCAAAATCCCGGTTTTGCCAGTTGAGAATTTATTCCATGAAGCTACTTTTATATTTCTAGTTG
Organism: Nestor notabilis; assembly: GCF_000696875.1. NCBI lineage: Eukaryota > Metazoa > Chordata > Aves > Psittaciformes > Psittacidae > Nestor > Nestor notabilis. The sequence goes on along the minus strand of NW_009942966.1, from coordinate 9,095 downwards.
GTTTCTGAGACTGAGATCTACAGACTCTCAGTCAATATGGGTGATCAGAGAAAGTATTGTGTTCCTGAAAGATAGAATCATAGAATCAGAGAATAGTTAGGTTTGGAAAGGACCTTAAGATCATCTAGTTCCAATCCCCCTGCCATGAGCAGGGACACCACACACTAAACTATGTCGCCCAAGGCTCTGTCCAGCCTGGCCTTGAACACCTCCAGGGCTGGAGCATTCACTACTTCCTTGGGCAACCCATTCCAGTGCCTCACCACCCTCACTGTAAAGAACTTCTTCCTTATATCTAACCTAAAGTTCCCCTGTTTAAGTTTAAAGCCATTACTCCTTGTCCTATCACTACAGTCCCTAATGAAGAGTCCCTCCCCAGCATCCTTGTAGGCCCCTTTCAGATATTGGAAGGCTGCTATGAGGTCTCCACTCAGTCTTCTCTTCTCCAGGCTGAACAGCCCCAACATTCTCAGCCTATCTTCATACGGGAGGTGCTCCAATCCTTTTATCATACTCGTGGCCCTCCTCTGGACTTGCTCCAACAGCTCCATGTCCTTTTTATGTTGAGGACACCAGAACTGGACACAAGACTCCAAGTGAGGTCTCACGAGAGCAGAGTAGAGGGCCAGGATCACCTCCTTTGACCTGCTGGTCATGCTTCTTTTGATACAGCCCAGGATATGGTTGGCTTTCTGGGCTGCAAGCACACACTGCCTGCTCATGTTGAGTTTCTCGTCAATCACCACCACCAAGTCCTTCTCCGCCCAGCCTGTAGCTGTGTGTGGGGTTGTGCCAATATTTACCTGTGTTTCATTACATAAGTGTGTAATAGTTTTTTGTTTTGTTTTGTTTTGGTTTTTTTTGTTTTTTTTTCCCTTAAACAACTTTTTTTTGGGTAGGACAACATTCTTTTTCAATCTCTAGTTCTTAAGAAAATTATAATCTCCATATGAAGAATTCTGTACATTCAGAATTCGCATTTGCATATAGGAACTGACCTATGGGGAAATGAATTTGCTAGTTTCTTGTTATTTTGCAGTTTTCTGATTGCTTTCCTTATTTTTATTGTGTCACTTAATTATATTCTGTGTAATGTTTCTCTTTATAATCCTTTCTCTGGGTTTTTACATCCAAATACTGCCTAAATGTAAGGAGTCTATGTGTCTGACATTTAAAAAGACATTTCTTAGCTATGTCTGCACAACTAAAAATGCCTATCCAACTTTTTATCTTATACCTTGATTACAACAACATCTCTTCCTCACACTTCATAAGATACAGTCCTGGTCCATTCATTTTCCTTCAGATTACTATCACAAATATCGTCTAACTGCATTATCCCTACCTATGTTTTAATGACAATAAATGAGAATTTGAATTAAAAAGAGAAGAAAATAATAAAGCTTATCCACAAAGTTCTTCTCCCCTAAATGCATGTTTGTTGATCTTCATAAAGTATTAGGCCCTTCTCACTGCACAAGGGCAGCAGAGCTAGCAGTGCAGCATCCCACATCACAAGACCTACCTGCTGAGTAAATCTTCAAAGCAATAGCAAAAGCAGTCATGCTGCTCTCTGAAGGGCATGGGGAAAAGGATGACAACAACTGGAGTGAAATGTAATACTGATGTCTCTGTACATAGTTCAGGAGCTAGGTCTGTTTTTCAGTTCTCTTTATTTTGCCTCTACACATCTGAGAGTGGCAGTTGTTTTCCTGTCTGGAATATGCATACAGAAAGCAGGCATATTTCCACATAACCAAAATTATCCCATCTAGGAGACATTTTCTAATCAGCTTCTACCCCACTGCTATTTTTCACCCATCTTCAATGAAGCCTCCAACTTCCAGCCTGCTGTGACTGAAGCACACTCTTCAACCTGTCGTCAAGGACAAGCAATCCTTTTCTGAAGCAGCATTTTTCACTGGTATATATAGAGTGCAGGGTAACATGAAAACAGGTTCAGATCCTTTTGGAAACCCACTCACATTGACCATAAGGGATTCAGTGCCTTACTTGAGACTCAGTAGTAACCTTTTTTCAAGAGAACCTGTTCAAAGCATACGTACCTAAACCAAAAGACTGTGGAACAAAGAATTAATGCCCTCCATATATAACAGTTCTCATTTCTGAGGAAAAAATAGCCAACCAAACCAAACCAAACCAAACCAAACCAAACCAAACAACTGTGAGCTTTTCATTTAGGTGAGCCACACTCTCAAATGTAGTTTAGCATACTTCTTTCAAGTATGAATTTACTTTCCAAGAGTTTTGGGTTTTTCACAAAACATGCCAGATATAACATGAGGTACAGCTATTTCACATTCCTTCACTGCTGCTCTTCTCTGGCATACAGCAGAAGGCTGAGTCTCTTCACAGCACTGGGATGCTCATAGTCACTCTTGTTCTCAGGCTGCAGCCAAGCAGAAGGTTTAGTTCAGCATTTGTCACTGTGATCTGTGACACTGGCACTAGCTTTGTCATATTTCAGGAGTTCACATAGTTTCATATGGTTTAAGGTGAGAGGGGACTATTTGATCATCTGCTCTGACCTCTCATATATCTTAAGCCATTAAGCTTCACCCACAAGCTCATAAATTAAGCCCAAAGAATTTAGTTAGTACTCCAGTTCTCAGAAGACTAAGCTTTTTGCCAAAGGCAGAGAGAAAATGAGAAAAACAGATGCTACCAATCCAAACTCCTCTGCAATGGCAGACAATTGATTAAGTGAGATAAGTGATTTATACACACCTTCTCTGGTGTTAAGAAGGCATTTGCTGTAGTGGCTAAAAATTGGGAAACATGAATTTTATACCCTATTCTGGTTGCTGGATTCAGACAAGCTCCTTCTCCTTTGCCCCAGGTTCTAATTTCTGAAATAGTTCTAATTAAAATTTCTTTTCTAAAAGGTTATTATTACACTGCTCATAAGATAGGCTTCTTAAGTACTTATAGAAACCTTTTGTGTTTAAGTAATGCTTAGGAAAAGTCTGAGTGGCACAGTGCTTTAGTATAGCATTGCTGTTTGCTATTCTCCTCTGCTAAGTCCACTGGGCCACAGAGGACAGTAGTCCTCTGGTTCTGCACCTTGCCTTTTCTGTCTACTAATGTCACAGTTGACTAAAAAATAACACCAAGAATGAGATCATCTATTCATTCAATCTAAAATAAAACCCTGTAGGAAGGGGAAGAAAAATGCAGGTAAAGGATTGTCATAGGATTACTGACTTACGATAAGGGCATTCAAGTTCAGAAGCACGATTTCACCTTCTAGTAATCCACGCTGAAGTAAAAAGCCAGCAGAAACTAAAAGTGCTATTCTGCATATATCTTACTTAAAAAATGGCAGTCTAATTACTTCTATGAGCAACTTTTTTAAACAATATTAGACATCTAGTGTATTTTGAGAAAATGTTAGAGGCATTTTCTACTAGAACAGTGAAACGGCTCACTGTGTTGCAATTTTGCTGAAATTTTGTTTCCAAGAAGCAAAAAGATGATGATGTCAACTGTCTTTAATCCTTTCTTCTGAAGTTGCTATTCATAGAATTGAAAGAGATATACTAGGTTAGCAAATCCAAAACCATGCTGTCACAGGCAGCCATAAAATGTCATCCTGTTCTATCTTCTATTTATATTATTCTGTGTATTACAGTACAAAATAGAATTTAAGTAAAAGTGATTAGTCTGAAAATACTTTTTTCAAAATCATTTGTATGAATTTTCAGATTTAGATCTAATTCAGAAGGAAGACACGTTTTAAAAACTTGAGATCATTCAAAAAAAAGGCCTTAAAAAAACTAATTAAAAAAATGCTTTTTTTAAATGGCAGCCTTCTTATAGCATTTTTTCCACTGCTCATAAAATTTTTTCAAATAAATCTGACAAACCAGCGAACAGAAGGATTGATAGCAAATAGTAAGTGCAGTTTCCACTGTTCATCTGAGAAGAGAAACCAGAGAAACAGTATGTAAGTCTAGTATGAGCACTGCAATAAAAGCACAAAAGTCAACTCAGCATGGTGTGCTACCATCTCTATTCCTGCCTATGTTAGTTCCATGAAGAATCCCCTGCACAGAGAAGTTAGAAGATACTCCGTTCTCTACATCTACATTGTGCATCTGACAGTTTCTTGATGCCACACAGTTTAGACTACATGATGTTCCTTTATGCTGAACTGCAACTCCACCACACAGGCCTGCGAAAAAAACTCATTGAATTTAAGATCAACCAAACTTCATTTTAAGCCACAGGGGGCAGCATGTTTAATGGATACAAAGCTTTTAAGACGAGGCATTTAAAGCACTCACATCTGGAGGAAATATGCATTTGTTCTTTATTTATTTTGATTCTTTCTTCATTTTATTCTTCCATTTTTATCTTCATGTAACTGAGAGAGGTATTGCAAAGCTAATAAGTAATGAACAAAAAGGAAGTGAGAAAGTGTAAAATCTATTATGCTTGTTGGTACATGACAATATTTTGTATTAATAAAATGTTCTATGTCTTTTTGCTTTGCAAATAATTCAGAATTCTAGCATTTAGAAATGTAATTCTCAATCAAAAAAAGTGAAGCATAACTGAAATCTATAAAAACAGCTTAAGTAATATTGCTTTTGGATCAGATTTGAACTCTGTTATCAGAACAGCAGTAATGACCCAAGTGTTTGATACAGGAGTCAGACACAGAAATTACTATATGCCTCTGTGTTTCCAGAGTCAAAGTCTTGTGGGTTTTACCAGTCTGCTTAAATTCAGAGGCTGCTGGGTATCAAAGAATTATACATTGTGAGACATTTTTGTGTCAGTGTTAAACTAACACACCTAAATCTATCTCGCTTCCCAAAGTAGTCTGCAATAAGTAACTTTGTCTTCAATTATATATTCATACGGGAATCTCATTTTACATTTTATTCAGCAACAGAAGAGATAAAAGCAGTTAGAAAATACTTGATAGCAGAATTTTATTGCAATAGTAAATCATACCTCTGATATAAAAGTTGAGGGAAGCATTATGTGTGGTTGTGTTACACTCCAGGATTTTATAGCCTTGAAAAAAATCAGCAATAAATTTGAATAAGGCTGAGGAGGAAAGCAGCTGGAGATGCAAAAAAGTGACACCTTTATACTGTACTTCTATTTACCATTTATCTGTCATTTTTACCTCCACATCTTGAGATTAGAAATCTTTTTTGCATAGATAAAATGTCAGTGACAACTTTCTATTTTAACATCTTAGGCTGTCGATGACACTTTGTTTTAATAACTCCCAAAGAACTTCTAAGTAAGTATTCTGTTTCTTGCTTGGTAGAGAAATGAGAAATATCGAAGGGAAAAATGTTTGCAGATGAAGCACTCTATCTCCATTTCCTTTATTAGGTAATTAAAACTAGTTCAGGTTAAAAGAATAACCAATAGCTTGGAATTGTCTGTTACAAATAACACAGAGTAATATGAGTTACTCCAAATACAATGTTTAGGTATAAAAATAGAATTGATAGCTTGTATCCATCCATGGTTTAGCTAGAGCAAATTCCACTCATTATTATTATTAGGAATAAAGATACTAAAATCTGAGGATACTACTATGTTCGATATTGACTTCTTGTTTTGTTTTGCAGGGCGTGCAGAAGTTGCAACACCTTTCAGATAATGCTAGTCCATTCCTTCAAAAACTGATCCTGAGCCAAAATATGGCCATAATAGTCTTCTCAGCAGTTCCAGAGCCTATAATGCTACGAATTAATTTTAAAAAGGATTTAGATACCTTAGTAGCTAAGGGTCAGTAAGTGCTTTTTTTTTCCCTAAACTCCTAATTTCACAGGTTTATAACTTACAAATACTTCTGAGCTAAAGACAGTCTCACAAATGCATCTGTGGGTATTTCTAGAGTATTAGAAAATTCATGGCATAACACAAAGCCTTTCCTTTACATTTCCCACTGACTCATGTTACTTTTGAAACTAATTTTTTTTTTTTTTAATGATTAAAGCAAGATGAACTTAGTATCATTCTAAGTATCATTGAAACCAGAGTTTTCTTCATCCTTTTTTTGGGAGGAAAATTTTTCAAATCACTTATGCATAGAAAAATTCCAATTTTATGATCATTTCCTACAACTAAATGTACATTTAGTGATCATTTCCTACAACTGAGTGTACATCTAGGACTTCTATATAAAAGCATATCCCATTACTTTTTCTCCTGTAAGAATTTTGAAATACAAAGAAACTGAAAAGGCCATTCTCTGTAGATAGCACTTCGTGAAGTTTTCTAGTAAGTTTAACATTCAGAACCTTTTCTGGGCTATAGTTAGAGACAATTTCACCTTATTTTATAAACAAGAAGGTTATATCTTAAGATGTTGATTAGGAAAATAAGTTAGAAACATTCTGAACTGAAAGTAGTGAATAGAAAGTATTTTTTGCTCTTTACGAATTTGAAATACTGAGTGTTAATGGTATGTGAGTTATCCCAGAAGCAATTTTGAACTTAAATATAACTGCTGTGCACATGAAATGCAAACACCTTTGATGCTCATCAGATCACCAGTCTGCACCTCCTAATGGCTTTAACAGGTGTGGCATTAATATAACTGTGAAGTCAGCATCAGTCATAATTCCAGTAAGTTGTTCATGGATAACACACTCTTTACCCAAAATGAAGCAAACAAGAATGAAAAGTATCCTACAAATCCTTTTTAATTATATATGGAATAATTAAAAATTTTTAAAGTTTGTTTCACTGTGTGTATACATATATATAAAACATTTTTCTAATTACATCTAGATGGCTTTTATTCATGACTTCACATAAAAATCTGACCTAAAATACACTTGAAAAAATACTTGTTTCACAGCCAATATACCTGTGTCTGCACAGCACATCTGTGTATTTAAATGTCTCTGTAAACATGTGGATGGATAGGTATATAAAAAGACTATACTCCAGAAACGTGCACAAATATATTATATTGTACAAAATATTCATAAAGTACTATCTCTGTGTTTCATTACCCAGGGAAGGTACTGAAATGACAGTTTTGCCTTCTGTAAAAAGAGTAGGTGATGGGGTGGGTGTTTCTTTTCATTTATCCACATATACATGGAACACTGCCAGAATAATAATATAGATAGAAAGCAGTAGCAGTTTGTAATATTAACATTCAGCTAGCCAAATATTTTCTGTTGAGTGTTTTTTTTAATAACTTTATTTTAAAGTCATCAAATCAACATCATTTACCTTGCTCAGAAGCTCACGAAATGAGGGATTAAGTAAACTTGAAATGACAAACATAAAAATCTGTTCATGAAGGAAAGTCACAAGACCTAGCATTCAGTCAGTTAATCTAAAGTTTTACTCCCTGCCCTTCAATTCTGCACTGTATAACTTTGTACTACAAGAATGAAACATCACCATCATGTTTGGCAATCTATAAACTAAAATAGTGTGGCTGGATAGTGAAAGTTTCTGACATAAACTTAGAGAGGTACTATGAATTTACTAAAATGAAAGAAAAAAAAACCTGTGTTCTGTTTTTCAGCCAAGTAGTGGCTGTTTGTCCAAATCTGGTCAGAGGAAAACATTCAGAGCAGTCCTCAGTTAAGAATTTCAGGTTTGTTTCAGTATAGAGATTGATGAATATTTTTTGGAACTAATGAAATGCTATAATCAAATGTCACTGTCTAGGATGAATCACATTGTATAGGGCTGATTTCCATTCTTATACTTTGAATGAGAGACAAAATTTCACACATTTTACCACTGGCAGCTAAACAATGTGAAAATTCGGAGCAGCATGCATCTCAGCTAACAATAGGTATTAAAATTAAGGCTCCAATCTCAGCTAATCGTCTAAACCTAATTCAATATGTAACTGATATACATAGTCAAAAAAGTGATTAAAAAAATAGCAAAGTTTATAATGTATTTGTATTTAGATGCAAATATATGAAAATGGGTGAGATTAAGCAGCCTGTGAAGGTGCCAATATTTTTCTACTTCATCAGACAATCATAAGGTGTCTAATTTTTCAGACAGTTGAATCTATTAAAGGCTAGCTCTCTGTCAACAGTGTTCTATGTGTGCATCCACGATATAATTTTATTGATAACTGGATGTTTCTGTGATAAGTATTTTCAAGAAATCAAATTTACTAACTCAGAAAAAAAAGTGAAAATAACCATTTTGTATTGAAAATTATGTTTACAAGTTTGACATCTCACTGAACCAGTGTTTCAAAAGACTATGAAATGTCAAGAGTAAGACTTTTTTTCAAGCCTGAGAAAAAATGTTTGCAAGTTGTCAATCTTCTGTTTTTAATAGCAAATCCTGAATGTTCTAAATGAATTTATTCATTTTTGTGGCCACCTGCCTACTGTTACTGTCAAAGCTGATTGCAGTTCTCTGAGTGCTCAGAAATCTTAGCTGTGACACTGTAAAGTTCTAACTCTTTCAGACAAACAAGTCAAGAACACATGTGCCCATACTTCTAATGAAGTGGCTTCTTGAAAAGGCAGGAAAAATATCCCCCAACAAGTGAAAGACAAGGGTAATAAGGGTCTCTAGCCTTCTCTCAGTGAAATTGCTGAGGGGTTTAACGACGGAACTGCAACGTAAAGTACTGAAGTTAACTTTTTTTTCAGCTGAGTTCTTTGATGATACTCAGACACAGCTGTCAAAGTTTAGAGAACAGCATGTTCAATGTATTTCAGTCTTGAAATATAAGAATAAGATGTTTAAGTTGAAACTAGACATCTTGGATAACTTAGTCATAAGTTTTTATTCAGAGGCAAAAGTAGTTAGAGCAATAGGCATCTCTAGAAAACAGTGCATCTATTTTATCTTCTCTGACCACATAAAGATGACTCTTCTAAGGTGCAGGGCTTAAATGTTTAAACTGGAATTTTCATTTTGTTTTTTTTTAAGAAGAAAAATCACCTTGCTCACCTTTCCAAACCACTTAGAGGTTGAGTATTTGAAGCAGCGGTGGCAGCAGTGAAAACCATATCTGCTACTTTAGATTTAAAAATTGTTACGTATATAATTCTATATTAGCTGTTTTGAATTTAAAAGTGTCCTGGGTTCAGCTACAGCAG
>NW_009942965.1:1934-10221 GCF_000696875.1 Nestor notabilis | reverse complement strand
CTAGATGATCTTAAGGTCCTTCCCAACTCTACCTATTCTATGATTCTATGTATCCAACCTCAGCAAAGCAGAGCAGATTTTAAGGGGAGACAATAAAACTGCACTCTAATCTCCAGAGATTTATACCATAATGATGACAAGGGCAACGTTCCTTTCAGCTTGAAAAGTTCTACCCAACACGGTCATTTGATAGAAAGGCTAAAGGGAAAGAAAACATGGACCACTCTTAATGAAAAGACAGATGCAGAAAATTGTAAGGTGAAAGGCTTTGAGAAAGCTGTCTGTATTTGAAAATTCCAGAATCGGGTAATTTCTAAAAATATTTAAATAAAATCATTCATTTATGCAAATGCATTAACCCAGGAAGAGCAAAACCCAGAACACAAACATTCAGTATGAAGATTTTCTTTACAATAAAAATTCTTTTAGGAAGTATATTAAATATGACAAGAGGGAAGCAAAGAACATCTCATAATTTATATTCAAGGGCATCACATTTTAGAACAATGTCTTAGCCATCAATCGTTCATAAATGATTCACAAAGAAATTAAATATGCTATTCCATAAGAGAATAATCTAACTTACAGTTTAAGATATAAGGCTTCACTGCAACATCTCCTACCCTTCCCACCTGGCTCTTTGCATACCCAAGCTGAGTGATCTGTACTTGCTCTCCTACTGCAGTAACGCAGTGTCGTGGTCCTCAAACACACAGGTAGTGTTCAGGTTTCATTTTTAAGGTTCAACAAAAAAGTATTACTGGAGCGTGTCATTATTACTTGTGACAGTAAAAGCAAATTAAAAGCTAGGAGAAATAAATAAGTTACATTTGCCTGTCTAAGACTGAGGGAATGGGATCAATAATCCCTTGCAAACAAAGTATCTATCTGCTAGTTATGCCATTGTACAATTAGTCACTGTGCACAACTGGGACACCATAACTCCAAATCACAGGCTGGACACACAGTGCTCCCTTTAAGCACTTAACTTCTGGTGAAAAGAATTGGGGGAAAAAAATAATCAAGAGAACCATCCATCTCCATAGCTATTGTATGCATAAGAACTTTATGAACTGGAGCTTTACAGAGCTCCAGTTTATTCAAAACACTGAATGTAATACTGATGACAATAATATCCTTAGTATCCTTATGCATTAAGTACAAATTGGAGAAAAACCGTGCCCCAAACACTCATTTTCAACTACAAACCATTGCCAGAAATCTCATACTTGCAGCACAGTTACCTGGTGTTGCAGTTAACACATTAATTCTGCAGACCACAGTCACAAGTACTTACTTAAAATACAGATATGGTTCCTAAACATAAAGTGAAGCTTTATTTAAATTGACAAAGCTGTTGTAACAGTACAGGGTGCAAATTTTCAGTACGAAGACATTCAGAAGATTTGCTGCTCAAAAAGGATCTTTTCAAACCCTTGTGGAGGTGTGTGATAAAATTCACTGAACTGACAATCCAGAATGGCGCTGTCATCAACTGCAGAAGAGAACCAAAAGAAGGAATTAGAGAAGGAACACTTACATGTTGATCCTTTACTACACTGTCTTACTAAATTACACACCATGCCCAAGCCAAGAAGAATATTCTCCAATTCATCCATTATGCTAAGTTTGCCAAACGAATTTGCTAAAGCCCTACACACATACCCATGGAGAGCAAATCATCTCTCTTTCCTGCTGTCTTCTTTAGTCAGTAATGGTCCCTGTTGCACTCAATGGGAATGCTACCTCTGATTTCACTGTAAGCATTAGCAGGGCTTCAGGTCATTTCCTTCAAATCTTCTACTATATTTCTCCAAAAATCTCCAGACTAAGGACACTGCTGACACACATGGCAGGGCTGTCACCTCTTCAGCTGCATATTTTTCTGTCCACTTCCTAATTCTGCTGGAGTGTCAGCTGTGTGCCATGATTTTTCTGGAGATTTACAAGATTTCAGATGTCTGCAATGGTTGGTGTCAGACCATCTGCCTTAGCATGTGATCCAAAGAGAGCTTCTTTGCTTCTTTAAGAAGTTAATGGTTTTTTACAATACCTCTCCCAGTGTTGGATCCTCTGCATAATCCAAGACACAAGTGTTTCTACACTGAATGTAATATATAGAAAAGAAACTGCTGAGGATTTTCAGAGCAAAGACTTCATATATTGCATTAGCAAATGGAAATACCCAACCAGTCAGAAAAACAAGACAACTTCCTTCCAAGATGAACCTGGTACACTAGCAATATTAAATCAAACAGAAACGCTTCACCTCTGTATTTTGGCTTAGAATTTAGATATCTCAGAGCCAAGGTAAGAATTTTCCCCTCCTAGGCCCAGTTAAAACTCCAGTTAGTATATTTGTTCAGTTCTGCAGCACTTATGCAGTGTTTGCATCTCACTTCCATATAAGTGCTGCTGCAGGGAGCAACCTTTAAGTCCATTTTTCTGTTTTACATTCTCAGGCTTGACACTGTGTTGCCTGCCCTATCATGTTTCTTTTTAAAAGGTATCTGTAGTTCTGGTCTGAATTATGGATAGAGTAAATGCTAGAGAAATTCTCTTCTCTGTGGTCAAATCCCTTCACATGATTATAAGTAGCTCACATTAAATTAAGAACATCTATAGTTAAAGTTCATACTAAGTAAGTAGCACAAAAAAATTATTTGCAGGCTTCAATTGTTAGCTACAAGTAGGATACATGATAATTATGATGAAATTATGCCCACTTGTGGAAGATGATAGTAAGAGCCTGGCAATAAAAGGTCAGTGCATCCTCCAGGCATGGGACTTCTTTAGTCAGAGAGAAAGATGATTTACAGTAGGCTAAAATGCCACCAAATGTTTTCTGAAAGCAACCTCACCCTTCATGCTATGTAACACCACTTCCGAAATATAGGGAAGATGCAACAATGAATTATCACACAGCAACTCTCCTCCTGCTGCTCATGGAGGGTTCTGCACAAAGGAGATCCTGCAGGGCAGCTGCTGTCCGCCAAAGCTTTTTAGCAGCGCCATCATGTGGCTTCAGAATACATCACAATGACCAGACAAAATTCCCACTCTGAACAACTTGGAAAGATAGAATTTGTCACATACATTTATAGACTTCAAAGGCTCTACAAGACACCTAAAGTACTTTCTTCCTGCTCATAAAATTCAGTATTATGAATGTATCAATGGGAACACGACCACACTTCATTAGGAACCAACCATGAAAGGAAAAAATTAGCCACATCACATAGCTAATGGTATCCGGGTGGAGGCTACTACTTTAGATGAAGCTCACACAGGAATAAAGATAAGCTGGAGATGGCTGTAGGTGTAACAGAGGGAATCCGAGGAGCAGTTATCATTTGCTGGAAGTTGCAAGCCACAAGCATAGCTTTAATTACACACTGAGTTGGGGGAAGTACTGCCTTTCAGATGAGATGTTAAACAGAATTCTGACTACTGGGGAACCACAAAACCACCGCCAAGTTCTGGAAAAGTAAATTGTTAACACATGTCTTGGCCAAATTCCAACTTCCATAATTCATAAATTCTTTCTTAAACTGCCTTTGCAGGGATTAATTGGATATGGTATTTGTTTCTTCTTCAAACTGCTGTGTTGTATTGATGGTTGCTAGCAAAGCAGCTACCGCAATTTGCTCACCAACTGCTGGATTTCAAAACTGGGCACTGATTTGGTACAGCAGCAAGAAGCCGTACCACCACACAGCAACAGCTGTACTAGTGCTACATTAAAGTTATTACTTCCAGAAGAAAATACAAACAGCAATTCAGTATCTATTTGCATCTAACACTGAATGCATTTATGAAGTATGTGAAATTCATAGGCATAAATATCAAGCTTCAGAGAGAAAGCAGATTAGGCACAAGTCTGCATTAGTTCGAATTTGTTGTTTTTCTTTTTTCCATCTGCTTCTCAGTTTCTTTACCTGGCAATTTTCAGGCTGAGTGCAGCAACTCCCCAGCCTTTTGGACCCATACCAAGAAACAGTATGAAAATGACTTACCATAGACCACTGGGTAGACAGTCCCTCGGATTCCTGAAGCTGGACAATGCATATTCTTCCCATTTAAATATACATTTAATTCTACATGGTCATATGTAATGCCCTAAAAGTACAGAAAATTAACAAAAATCCCATCAACAACTTCTTACACATAAGACTGCTGCTTAATTTAGCTTTCTTAGCCCCAGGCAACTTTTACCACCATTATGCAAACTGCAGCATCCTAGAAAACCTCACTTGAAATATTCCTGCAAAGAACTAGAAGTTAATAAATGACCAGCAGCATTTGTATTTGCAAATACTCAGGATTCCTTAATGCTTACTCAGTCTGGATGCAGCACAGTACTGCATACCGCATCTTACTGAATTTACAAAACAAATTTCCAAACTATTCTTCACCATGTTAAAGAAACATAAAATTTTCAATTATTTCAATATTAAGCAGTTTGTGGTCTTCTTGTTTATATCTCCTCATGGAAATAACTTTAGTAAAGAGTGATCTGTCCATACTTCCATACGAAAACCTCTCTCAGCACATTTACTCTGCCAGCAGCACAGTTTCATACACAACACTATAAATATGTCAACTACAGAGCAGAAAGCAAACACTAACAAGGTAATAAATTACTTGTTAGGTAAATGACTTTTGTCACTGTTTTGGTATGGCTGAGTGTGACAATTTGTGTTGTCCCTCAGTACTTCAGAAATGTATTTTTGTGACATAAAATAAATGAAAGCTGGGGAGTTAGCAGTAATACATCAGCTACCTTTCACAGAATGGTTTGGTTTGGAGGGGACCTTAAAGACCACCCAGTTACAGCCCCGTTGAAGCTGGTCAATGTAGGTTGACCAAATGTTGAAACATTCTGCAACCATCCAAAAGAACAATTCCAGAAGGCAATTAAAAAAATAACATAGTATCCGAGGGTAAAGGATGGAGGCGTCACCTTAGCTGCCTGGGGCTTCTAAAGATGAAATTTCTGACCATGGCTACAGGACACTGAGGAAATGACAGCAACAGAACACAACCTTTTGAACAAAGTCACTTAAAGATGGTTTGAGAAACCTGGAATAGTAAGGTACAAAAAAATCTTAAGATTCTCCATATGTTCTCATTCTTAGTAATTTTCCCAGTGAGCATTACTCCCCTTTCCCACTCAGTATCTCACCTTCCCTACAAAAGTTTGGCTAAAAATACAATTCATTTATCATCCAGGACCTATCTCTGCTCAGCTCTGTCCTTCTAATCATTAACCAGTTAGCTACAGGATCTTGAGTTTGGCTGGGCATGACACATAGCTCTGTAATGCATTCCAGCACATTATTTGCTCAGGAAGCTCCCATCTCAAACAACATAGGATCTGTCAGGTAGATACCGCAACCAGACTGCAAGAGAGCATTGGAGGCTAATTTTCAAACACTGGTAAAGTCTGTCCCTCATTCAGAAATGTATCAATGAGAATGAAGACAACTAAAGTCCACTGATATCCAGGCTGCTGATCCATCCAAACACAATGGGAGTTTGTATCAGCACTTCCCAAACTGGGAGATAGAAGCTGAATAGTTGTACTGAAATGGTCAGTCTGACCATAGAGCTGTAAATAAGAGGAATCTAGGAACAGCAGGAAAGTAAGTTTCAAGTTTGAATTCTCCTTTGTTTCTATCATACAAGTCTCAGCTCTCCTAAAGGCTTCTTGAAAGGATGTCACATTGACTTTAGATTAAGTTTTTAATACTGGTTTTATTTTGAAATGCAAAGATCCCTTCAACTTATTTTCATAATGTTTTGTAAAGAAGCCTTAAGGAACTCACCACCACATCACCTTCCTGAGGAAGGCTGTTCGCTGGTAGTCTGTTTTTCTCCTCATTGTTATAGTAGAGAGCTCCATCATTTCTCATCACCAGGCTATGGACATCTCGACCAAGTGGAATTTGATTCAGGTTTGCTTTCTGGGTTGCAACTCCAATACCCCAAATCCCTAAAATATGACAGTAACATGGTAAGGAAAAAAAACCCCCAAAACCAAACCACATTATTTTGAAGACTGACTGAATCAGGACAGCATAAAGAACGTGTTTTTACATAGTGCCATGGCCGTACTACTACTAAGTATCTCTTGGACATAACAGGACTATTGTGGGTTAGCCCTGGTAGGTTATCCCAAGCAGCCACTCACTCACTTCTCCCCCAGAGGCCCCAGTGGGATGATGGAAGAGGGAAGGAACACTAAAACCAAGAAAACATCTCTTGTGGGTAAAGACAAAAATTGTTTAATAAGCAAAGGAGAAGCGGGAGAAAGAAAGAAAACAAAACAAACCAAAGCAATGGCAATCACTCACCACCTCCCACAGGCACACCAATGCCCAGCCAATTCCCAAGCAAAAGATGGCTAACCTCCCTAAATCCCTTCCTCTCCCTTTTGTTGCTTAGCATGGCATTATATGGCACGGAGGATCTCCTTAGTTAGTTCAGGTCATCCGCCTGGTTGTGTCCCCTCCCCATCTCTTGTGCACCCCCAATCTTATTTGCTGGAGGGTCAGAGTGAGAAACAGAGAAGGCCTTGATGCTGTGTAAACACTGCTCAGAAACAGCTAAAACATTAGTCTGTTATCAGTATTGTTCTGGTCACAAATCTAAAACATGGCATCACAAGAGCTGCAATGAAGGAAGTTAACTCCATCGTGGCCAGACCCAGTACAAGCAATCACAAGAGATAACCAGCATGCATCCTGAAAAAAAACCCAACTCCAGAGAATTGCAATCACTTCACTTCACTTTTATTCCCAGAAAAATATGAAAATAGACTCTGAAACTGTAGAAGGATGTAAAAAAATCAATCAAATTAGCATGGATTTGTGAACAACATGATTTCCTTTTCCAGCTGGTTAGACTAGTCTTAGGGAAAAACAAGAAATTGTAAATATGATAGATCTTGATTTGGTAATGTTTTTTGAAACTCATATAACATTGAAATAGTCAAGATTATGAAACATGGTCTAGACCTTTACAGCAACGTGCATGCACAACTGGTTAGAAAACTGTATTCCAGGACTACTTATCATGTCAAATCAAATCAAAAAGGATGATTCAAGTGGGGTTTGAGGTTTTGCAGTGAATGCACAAGGTCAGATACTGTTCCATATTCACATCAATGACTTGGTTAACATGATGATGTGCTTGTTAAATGTGCTGCCAATACCTGCCTGACAGGACTGCAAGCTCTTCAGAGGCCCCTCAAGTTTTAAATGACCCTGACAAATTGGTAAGTGGTCTGAAGTAAGGAAAACGCATTTACTTTTTCTAAATTATGAAGAACAGTACAAATAGTGGCACAAATACAACAGTGGCTTGGCAGGCAGCTCATAGAATGTAATATGGGAGTTATCACAGACCACATGCTGAGCATGAGTCTGTGCCCTACTGTTGTGAAAAACTTCTGGACATATGGCATATATAAAGCCAACATACTGTATGTACAGCAAATGAAGAATGTCAGCCGGAGCAGAGCATCCATTTTAAGCATCATACCTCAAGACAAATTAGGTCAATTAGAAATATTCTAGAAGAAACACCAAACCAATCAAAAATGTAAAAACATTACCTATAAGGAGACAATAAAAAAAACCCCAACAAACCAACCTGGGGCTGTTTAATCTGGAGAAGACTAAAATGAGGCAAAAGTATAAGAAAATCAGTTTCAAAAGACAAAATTGAAAAGCAATTTATTCTAATTCTTACAGGCCCAGAATGAAAAGGACTAGAGTGTGAACCAGATTCAGATTACACTTCCGAAAACTCTCCAGCAGTGAGGGTGACCCCACAGATGACCCCTAATAGAGTGCTCAGGGACACTTCTGCGAATCAAAGTTTTAAGTTACGTGATCTACAATCCTCCTGCCTTGGGACACGAGACTAGACAAGACACAGCTCATAGAGACCAGGTGAGTTTCTTTCCTATGTTTCTAAAGCATAAGAACATGGATATGTATCTGTGTGAATAACGACCATATACGAGTAACAGCTTCAGTGGATTCTTCCCCATCTAAAATTGACAAGTTGAGACTGATCTGGGGTTTACACACAGTTTAAAACTAAGCAACTGGTTTGACTGCAAGGTGTTTCGGACAGATTTGTGTTAATGCTGTCTGCACTCCAATCCAACTGAATGCAAACAACCCTTACCCAGAAAGCGCCAGGTACAAGCTCCAGCTGGTACTGTAAGGCCTGTCTGTCTCTGGACTAACACTTCCCTTTTTCCTCTCTCCCTATG
>NW_009942965.1:0-1903 GCF_000696875.1 Nestor notabilis | reverse complement strand
GAACTGCTTCATTTTCACAGTGTCTGTTGTTTTTAAAAATACAGGGTGATTTTTAATGTCACAATACAGGTTAGCCTGGAGCGCATTCTGTACTAATGAAGTTGATTGTATTAAGAAAAGGATAATGCTTCCAAATTCCATTCACTTTCAGCTGCACTGTATCTGTGCAAAACAAACAAAGAAACAGGGTGCTGAAAAGCTTCTCTTGATAAGGCAGTGTTGGAGTAAGTGTTGCATGTCTGATTTGAAGAGCAAAGTGTAGCACAAGGAGTGTTACCCTTGCTTGTGCAAACACAGTGCATGCTAAAAGCAAACGAAGGTAGACAAATAGCTACAAATACTGCTGGATAAACTGCACTAGTTAAAAAAAAAAAACAAAACCCCACAAAAACCTCCAGATTCATAGCTACAGTATTTTATGTGGTTATAAGCATTTATTTACCAAAAAATACTTCTAACATATGCTAACTGAAGAACATGCATGTAACAGCACACAGAACAACACGGTGTTTTAGCGTGTGCACTCTTTTAGTAATATACTTACCATGCTTTTTAATATTTCAGAGCCACGATAAAAAAGAAAAAGAAATTTCCCATTACACAATGTCAACTTACAAAACTCTCCAACGTTCACAAGTTCAAGGATGCAATCAGAAAGATGCTTGTGCTTGGCACTGGAGATATGACCACCCACAGGCAATCTGACATACCTTCCAAGTTTAAAGTTGGACATTTTTTGCTGACTAACCTGTGGACTGGATTTTAAACTCAAAATAGCTCTTGTTCTGATGCAAAGGTGCATTGGCTAAGCAGCCTCCCGTGCCACATATTCTTCTGCCGTTTTTAACAATCACAACATCTGTTCCTGCAAGAAGAAAAACACCCGCAAAACTTCAAAACATTTTTAGAAGTCTGGAAGCAGCCCTTAAAAGCCCTAAACATTGAGAACCGGTTTTGTTCTTTCTGCCCAAGTAAGAGCTTCATTAGTCTGTGAGAATTACGATGATGGGCCACACTTTGAAGTAAGAAAAGGAAGGCTGTTTATGGGCTAGTTCATCTTTCAACTAGGGTTTATTTATTTAAAAGCTATACGCTGCTCTAATTTCACCTCTTGGGTTTCACGGCACCATGCTGATTACAACCTTTGCTCAGCCACATCAGAAGCATAACTTACTATTTAGTCAGAAAGGGTTCACTGCGAGACCAGAGCCCTGTACCCTGTCTCTACACACTGGAGGGGAAAAAAGTCTGCAAAGAGAAGAAAAGGCACGTTGGGTAGAAACACTGGATGGAATTGCAAGGTGTTTAATTATTCTCTGAAAAAATCCTTTTATTAGAAACATGCCTGCCAAACGGGGGGGGGGAAGCCTTCTGCCAAGTTTTCCTTCTCCAGTGGAACACTTCATCTTTAGGCACCCTTGTCATGGTCAGGAACACGGGAAACTGTCAAAGTTCCCCGATACGAAGGAATAAAACCAGGCTAATGATGGTGCTCGAGTGGTGGGCCCTGTTCGGCCACACCGCCCTCCCCCCAGCTCTGTCCCCCACTCTGCTGCAGCTCACCCAGATCCCTTCTTTCTCAGCAACGCCCGGGCACAGCTTCGTGGACAGCTCATCCTCAACACGTGGTACGGACCAGGCTCCCCTGGCTCATCCTGCATGCTCCCTGCTGTAACCCTCTGCTCTGAATCACCATCCCCTGTGGGATGACCAAGATCTCCAGCCCCCTCAGGCTGCCTTCCCCCCTCAGGGATGCCCTCTGAGAGCGAGGCACAGCCCTACACACTCATTCTGCTGATAAGCCTCAACGGGATTTAACCCAAAGTCAGATTTTTTTCCTGAAAAATTCCACAGAAGTAGCCCCAAAGCGGCTTCCCCAGCGCACTTCACTGGCAGGAGAGAG
>NW_009942964.1:0-3074 GCF_000696875.1 Nestor notabilis | reverse complement strand
GTCGCCGGGGAGCCGCCGGGCTGCGAAGGGCTGTCGGAGGACGGATGCAAAGAAAACTCGAGCGACAGAGAGGGTGTGCGGGCTGTACACTGAGTAAACAGCGCTCCCGAAACTTTCGTAAGCTCAAGTTTAGGGGAGAAAGAACAAACTTCCTTGAAAACGCTGTTTAGATTAAAATCCAGAAAGCAGTAACTGCTGTAATCTTTACAGAAGCAGCACGGGTACGTAGCTGCTCATAGTTTTAAAAGCACGACTGTGCTGCTCAGAAAAAAGCCATTTACAGCCTACCCGTATTCTGTGATGTGCCAGAATTGGTTGCACATGTCTTTTTTCCCTCTCTCTCTCTCTCTCCAGAAGTGAATTCTTTCTTCAGTGTCCTATTTCAATCTCACACATGCTACAAGGGAGTTTGGGGAGTTTTTAGCTTAAGAGGCTGGAGAATATAAATATCATCCCAAACACTGCATGCCAGACTAATGGTATTTATTCTTTTGTTAGTCTCAAGAGCTAGAAACTACTGTCTCCTCCCTTTCCTGTTTTATACATGGGGAGTTTGAGCACAAAGGAGACTGAAAACTATCTGAAAGCATACAACAAATCTGCAATTTGATCTTGGGTATCCTGAATCTCCTTCTAGGAGCCTGTTCACTGACCCACTCCTACATGTTTAGGAGCAGAGTAAAATGTTGACAGCATGAGTATCTGAAAGTAAACATCAGGCATGAGCAAAACATTCAGTCTGCTTTAATGCTGCCTGCAGAAATACATAACTTAGGCACTCAAATGTCTCGGAACAGATGCTGGAGTAAGGAGAGCACACATAAGGAGGCGACGCATTTCTGCTGTTTGGGGAGAACAATGCTGGCACTGCTTTTTGTATCTCCATTTCATGCAACCCAAGAAAGGTTGTTTCTGACTGATTCTGAGCAAAGACAACTCTACTCATGGAGAAAGCATCCTCGGCAATGAGGACAGAGATGTATTCATTAATCAACTAAGCCACATTCTTCTGTGATGCCACTGGGCTTCTGCCCTTGCAAATTTTTTCCATGTGTGCTGTGGCTAACTCAGGTCTGATTGTACTTTTACTCAATTAGTTTAATATAGGAAGGGAGGCAAAACCAAATCATAGCTCAGAAAGCTTGCTTTCAGTTCACTGAAATGTAGTCACCATTGCACAGGATCATAGAATGGTTTGGGTTGGAAGGGACCTTGAAGACCATCTAGTTCCACCGCCTCTGCCATGGGCAAGGACATCTTCCACTAGACGAGGTTGCTCAAAGCCGCATCCAGCCTGGCCTTAAACACTGCCGGGGATGGGGCATTTCATATTTCAAATACACAAAGAGCAAAATCTCACAGCTTATTGCCTCTGGCCTATTCTAGAGCATAGGGTCTGAACTGCAGATGAAATCATGAAAGGTAACTTATCTTACATTGATTTTAGCCAGCTTTTTCTGTATAGTTGATGTATCTCCAGATGCATCTGACCAGCGGTGCAGCTCTTCCTTTGCAGACTGGAGCCAGTCTGTGAATTCATGCACAGCATCAAGGTACAGCAAATGATCCTTCACGATATCTTCCACTTTCCTCATTTTCTCCTATCATTCAGATGAAAAAAAACCCAAACAAAACAAAGCAACAAAAAAACCCAACATTAATAAATTGCTTAAATATTGTCCTGGCTTTAAGCAAGTTTGTTCAGGTACAGGTATGTTCTGCTGGAGCAAAAGATGAAGCAGCATTCTGGAAATAGATGCAAAAATGCACTTTAACACTTCCTTCTACACCATATGTATTGTTTGATAGATACAAAAGCTGTCACTGTGCCAGCTCTTTCCCAATACACTCATAAGAGGCTTTTGCAGGTCACCCATGAGTCCACTCAGAGAGCTGTGTGCTGCCAGAAACAAGTCTTATTTAGGAGTTTCAAGTTTCTACAAATGCAAAGTGCAGTCACAGAGATGTCGCATACAAAGACCACAAAGGAGGACTTCTGCTGTTCAAAAATGCAAAAGGTTCTTATGGTGCAGAGTCCCTTCTAACCACCAGATCAGAAGATCCTCCACCCCAGAGAATGCTTCCCCTGACACAGTCATACAGCAGCTTCCTGGCTCCGTCATAACTTCTTACCTTTTTAATGTAAGCTTAAAGTGGGGCCAGTTTACCTTACTATGAAAAAGTGAAATAGCATACTGGTCCAGCTTTGCCTTTGGTCTGACTGAATAGATTTCTTCTTATATACTTGTGAGCTAACACTCACAAATGTTTATCAAAACTAACCAAAATGAACTGAGCTAATCAAATAGGTTTTTACTCCTGTATGAATACTCTAGATCTAAGCATCCTTAAACCAGTTTCAAACTAAACAACTTATGAATTACTTTCCAGTTATTTTTAACTTTGAATAACTCAACATTTAACTAATGCTTTTAGAAATTAAATTAGATTAATAAGCCTTGCTGTTCCCTCTGAAAATAATCATCATAATTTCTCAGAATGTGTCAGACCAACTAGACAATGGATGGTTACTAGCTAAATAAAGATGACTGAAGTCAGTCAACAGAGTTTTTACATCTTAATGCATTTTATGCAACAACAGAGTAGGAAAATGTCCACATGCATTGGACTCTAAACAAAATAGATAGTCCTCTAGGGAAACAAAAGTGCCCAAGGAAAGGCAACATGCACCCCTTGTTTATGCTGCTCACACCAAAATATAGCACCAGTTGAGGGGGAGAGTGGAGGCAAAGTGCAACTGTAGTTGGTCTCTTCTGGTGGGAATGGCTTCTACCAGCTGCAGTCAGTGCTGTTCACTCCCAAGGGAAAGACTGCAAAGCTTGCTTTCTTGCTTAAGAAATTAAATTTATTGATGCATATTGATTTTATGAGAATGCTGCCATGCTCATTTATGATACTCTTTTCACATAAGTTTAAAAGCACTGTATTGAGTGAGTCAGTAATCTTTATACTGCTCCAGGTTTAACTCTGCTGTAGAAAGTGGAGTTCATACGAGGATGAAACGGTAAGATTCACAGCTTACTATTTCCAGTTGTCCTGGGTTCAGCTACAGC
>NW_009942963.1:40848-47172 GCF_000696875.1 Nestor notabilis | reverse complement strand
GGGACAAGGGGCGAAGGACCGCGGTGGAGCGCCTGATGCCGAGCCGGCTCCGGGCCCAGGTACCGCAGTGCCGGTTCCTGTGACCGCGGCCAGAAGCGCTTCCCCTCTTGTTTCGTCTGTCCTCACCCGTTACACCTTCTCCCCTGTAGCAGTTCTGCTGCTATTAGAAACTACGGTTCTTGGCACTTTCAAAACGCTGCCTTGAACAACTACATAAATCCACACAGGACATACACCGCTTCTTGGACGTGAGGCTGCTGGGATCTGGAAACACATGCTGAAAAACGCCAGTGCTCCACACTTCAGCAACGCTCTGGTTTCCAAGGGAAGTCCCGTCATGGGGTGATGCCACAGCCCCAGAACGGCCACAGCCCCGAGCACGTCCATCCGCTCCGACGAGCCCTCTCACCTACAGCACACTCGGTTTGTGCCACACTCTTATAAATGGCAAATAAGAGTGTGAGGAGCTGTGCTAGTGCAGCCTGGCTAGCTAAGGGGCTGTGCACACCCCGAGTGTCTGTCCCACGCGCTCACAGGCCTTGCGCTGACCTGCTGCTGGATTTCCTGAACCTTTCTGTATCTCACTGAGACCCACACTCTGCCACAGGCCACGGAACCGGGCAGTGTTCATCACTCGCGTCCCTCCTGCGAGAGCTGTGGATGGATTCTGCCTATTTCACACCCCAGATTCAAAGGAACCATTTCTTTTCCTACAAATTGGTGATGCTGGTGATGTAGGTCTAGTCAGGCTTCTCAGGGCAGAAACTAGCTGTTTGCAACAACATTTGTTATCCTACATTCTTACTTCACACTGTGTTTACTAGTAAGGACACTTACAATCCTGTTTTTTATAATCAAGTTTTCTACTAACTTGTCCCAAAGACAGAATAATTACGTGAGTTTTCATGTGCACAGTTCCATTAACTCAATAAAAATCTCTGTGCTGTGTTTTTCAGCAGTGACAATTTGGCTTTGCTAGAGTTAAACCCCATTAATATGTATTTCCGTGCTGCATTTGAGCCAGTTTCTGAAAAAGGGATCCCTTTGCAACTGCCTTTGACATTAACATTCAGTAATAGGCAGTTGTTTCTTTTAAAAAGCAATTGTTCACCGTAGGCATCCAAACCCATTGCTTCCTGCGCTGAATGTAAGGTGGTGTGGTTTGGTTTCACAAATTTAAACTATCCAGTGTAACTCTGAAGCCTGAAGTGGAAAAAAGGTCTTCTATTTTCTCTCCCTCAGGAACAGAGTTATGCTGAGAACGTGTGAGCAGATAATAGCCTAATTCAAAACTTCAGGCCAGATGTCTTCAAAATTATACTATCACTCAGATTAGTCAAAGCATAAACAAACACTTGTGACTGACGTAGCTACTTCAACTAGGCTAATGCCTCGGTCAGCGTTACTCACTTTGGAAGAGACTGAGAGAAAGCAGAATCAAAATGAAGACGTTTCTTGTGTTTGTCTCCTTTTTGATCCTGATGACCACTTTTACAGGTAGGAGTTCATAGAAACCAAACCTGTGTTATGTATGTAGAGCTGCAGAGCATGTAATAATAGTATTAGTTCCTCAACCTTGCATTGTAGGATCTTCATATTTCATTTTTATCACCTAATTATTTTTATATTGCAGGCTTCCCGTGATTTGATTTTTAACAATCATGCTATTGTATTCAATGTTTTACTCTCCACATTACCACGTTGTAGTCATTTATTGTAAAACCAAAAAGTTTACTTTTACAAGCTTTCTATTTTAGTATTATTTGACCAAGTGAAATGCTCGGTGCAAGCTCTCCTTTGCAACAAAAGTCTAACTCCTAAAAAGTAAAGCAGCACAGAAAAGAGCAAAGAATTGGAAGAGTTACTAATGCCAGTGGTTAGATGGTGCTGTTATATTCTCTCATGTTAGAGAGTAACACGAATGTGTAGGGTTTGCTTCAGACTGGTAGAACTAGAGAAAGCACAAGTATAAAAATGGTTTAAAATTCCACTCATATCTCCTGGAATGCAATATCCCCTGGGAAGGGGCTGTAATGAAAGAACACTTTGTATGTAGACAAAAATCAGGTTTGGAAACATTTCATTTTGCAACTGACAGATAAAATAGCAATTTTTGGTAATTTCAGAACTCATTTCTGCTTTTCTGTCTTTAGACACTTCACCAATTTTGGCTGAAAAAGATGCCAAACAGATTCTGAGAACTCGCCGTGGAGACAGACCGAGAAAAGCCGGTTTCCCTGATGAGCCAATGAGGGTGATTGATGACTTTCATTTTTAAATCACATTAACTAAAACCCTCACAACACCAAACCCCCCCAAACATTTGTATTTAGTGTTAGATTTATATAGATTTAATTCCAAGCAGTATGTTATGAAAATATCATCCTTTTAAGCAGCTGAGTTCTTCTGTGAAATATTAAAACCCCCCTTTGCATTCTTACAGTTACTGTTAAGCAGCATTCTGCAAGTGCTGAATGTTGCTGAGGAAATGTATGCTTGCAGAATGTGGAAATTATTTATCATGGGTCAAAAATGCCAATTAAATTACGGAGAAGAAAGTGGCTTTTCATTTATAGAAATGTGGATTTCATCAGGTTGTTTCTAAAGAACTAAATAACAGGAAATGTCTTCTGCTTACAGCACATTCTGCACTCCAGGCAGAAAGGAGATGTAGGTGTCAGTGGTCAGTGTGGAGATTGAGGTAGTTCTCAGCTAGCTTTTAAAATCACTTCTTTCAGTTATTTATGGATGCTATAGATAAGATGGTTTGTTACGATATGGTAGGAGTTCTTAGTTGCTAGCTTAATGCAACAGCATTGGTATTGCATGAAATATTTATATTGATTTCTAAGCCATATTACAAGAAAAGAAAAAGAATTAAAGAGCTTTCTGTTTTACTTGCTTTGACAAGATGTAACATATAATTCTGCACTTCTCAAGAGGTACTTAAGGTATTTTAAAATTACTGCCTATTTCTTTCCAAAGTAAATAAACTGTGCTCAAATGACATGGTTCTGAAGAGGCAAAACCCACAGAAACAAGAAAGCTCACAATAGATGGTGCATGTATGACGAATAAGTGGGACTCAGTTTAGCAAGGTGCTGAACCCTTCTGAACTCTGTAGGACATGAGGAGTGCTATGTACCTTGCAGGATTGAGCTCAGTGTGTGCCAGGGTTGTGGAGACAGCTCATGGGCTTCCCTTTCCAGTGGTTATTGTACACCAGCCAAAAAGAACCCACCTGGCCGTGTGCCACTCCTGATGCACACGCTGCTTTGTCAAGTGTGACGGCCACAGCAACTGAAAGCTGTCGTAAGGCTATCACACCGTGCTGGTTAACAATCCTCTACAATGAAGACTACAACAGAGCCAAAACCCAGGAAACCTGGGCTTTGCTGCTGCCCACAGCATTCAGGACTGGGTTGGTTTCTAAGCTGTTGTTAAGTAAATCTTGTAGTTTTTGCAAATTAGCAGGAATACGGCTTCCAGCTATGTTTATGCTCATTTTACCATGATTATGTAATGTGTTTTATAGTAAATATAACATACTAAATACAAAATAAATAAACCAGTAAAGAAGGTGGATTGAGTTAAATCCTGTATTGCAAGAGGTTACATGCATACATAAACCACTCTTAGTCTATGGTTTAGTTTTAGGTAGTCCTGTGAAGTTGGACTCAATGACCCTTATGGGTCCCTTCCAACTGGAGATACTCCGTGATTCTAGGCAGGGAGTAGAGGGAGCTAGGGCTAAAGAAGTGTTTGATCACTGACCTCTGCTGCTCTGTCCTCGCCACTTCCCATCCTACCACCATCAGCAGCAAACACTTGTTGAGAAATTCCAACCTTCTTTTTATTTCCTTTTTCTAATTTTTTCCCTATACAGCAATGCTGGATTTCTGTAAGAAAACCCAAACAGAAGAGTATTTGTTTTCCTCACTAATTGTCAAGGTTTTCAGTAGAAAAGGAAATACCTTCTGATAAAAAACCTTTACCCCCCTCCTCCATGAGGAACTTGGTGATTTTCCCTTGTCAGTGAAGGTGCATGGCTGCTCTATCCCTCTGCACAGTTCTATCACTGGCTCAAGGAGAAAACCTGATTTTGTATGGATTCTTTGTAGCAGAATGAAATGAATGCTGGGATGAACCCACCTCTGTTCATCTATTTTAAGCAAAAGCTGTTTGCACCAGGCCAGATCATGCTGAGTTGGGGAATTTAATTTGCAATTCTTTGTGACACTGTTTCACTGTGCTGTTTCACTCGAAAAGCCTTTTCAGTTACAGACAGCAAGATCTGCCATTTTTTATTATTTTTAAAATGTCATTTATGTTATAAGCATGTTTTAATCTTATTTTGACTGAGACCCTGCTTTTTATCTTGCAGCATCCTATCAGTTATACAGTTCTGTTCTCCATAAGTTTGTAACACAGTCTTACAGAGGGATTTGAGCCAAGTCTCCCTGTGCTGACAGGAGAGAAAGCACAGTAAAAGGCAGGATACTGATGCTTCCTGCTGGCCCCCAGTGTAGCAACCCTCTGGTCAGCACAAAGAGCTGATAATACTTGGCCAGTGCAAAGGGTTCCAATCCTGCAACACCCACTGTGCAAAGCAATGGGGGGATGATACATATGAAAACCTGCACCTAGTGTTCACACAGCTTGTGAACCCACGGGCACTGGGGCTGTAGCTTTCTAAAAGTAAATTTTATGCCTGATGCAGGTCAATTTTTGGCACACAGCCCACTTCAGTTTGGTAACTCTTTGCTTACACCAACCCCCCTATGAATTAGTATGGGAAATGCACATTCTTTCACATATCACACATCAGCACTGATGCATACTACTTAATACACTACTTTACTTACTAGAACCCTTTGGTGTACTGCCACATGATCCTGTCAGGGGTTAATGGTTTTTAATCAGCAAAAATCTATTTTCACAAGAGGTTACAACAGACCTATCTGTGAGAATCCATCTGTACCCTCAGGACCAACAGAAGCTTCTGCGTCTCTATGCAAATCAGAAATGTGTATGCAGAATTCCTAATTTATGAATAATGTAAAATTCTTGCTCAACAGTTTTACTGATGTCATTCACTAAACACTGCTAGGTTGGGACAAGCTGACTAATATCACCATTTCATTATATTTGATAATTTTAAGGGGTAAATTAATTGCTCGTGTATAAGGTTCATGGCCTGACATTAGACTTGAGTGATCACACAACTAAATTACTTTTTCTTGTCTTCCAACAGGAGTATATGCTTTACCTCCAGCGCCTGGAGCAGAGATCAGAAGAACAATTCCTTGAACACTGGCTGAATCCACATTGCTTGCCACACTGCAACAGGGATCTGGTGCATCCAATCTAATGGTGTTGCCTACCCCACATTTGGTAGATATATTTCTTTTACAGTGCCTGTTTCTTTCTTCATAATGCAAGGCAGAGCCACAAACTGGAAGAGGAGAGAATAATCAATGGCTGGAGGAAGTACCTTGTGCTAAAAGGTGTCTGGCAACAGATGAGTTGCAGGGAACACAAGTGTCCTTGGCATCAACTGTGTCACTGCAGTCTGTTCCTGTTAACAAAATGTGTGGTTATCAATTTCTCTGCTACATGGATCTAAGTTGGTGACCACAAAACATTCTTACTAATGTTTCTTCAGATTGCTCCTGTTTCTTTCCTGTCTGTTTGTGCTCCTTTCCCAACTCACCTGTTTAAGTCTTGCACTTGTTCACGTAGCTCTCAGGAGGACTGTGGCAGGATTAAACTTCTAGTTGTCATCCTTGAGATGTTTAAGATTCAGTCTGACCTGCCAGGAGTTGAGCCTGTTCTGCAGTATCTCAGCTGAAATAATTTGCTGGCTGCTGATTTTTCATATGGAATTCTCTATTCAGTACCCATGCTGGTAAACATTAACACAGAACATGCTCACAGAGCTTGCATGGATTATTAGTTCTGTGCATCATTTTCAACATTAGTGTAACAGACACCATCATTTGCTTTATGGCCTCTGTTTATCACATGCACCATAGAGTTTAATGGGAAAATATGCTCCAAAGCAGAGCTCACAAACCAGGCACTACTCACAAGCCAACTGGTGACAAAATGACACATCCCAATAGTACTCCACACACTCTGGTTTGTGATATGGTCATCCTTTTTCCTTGTGTGTTTTGCATGGAGCATCAACTTATCACCACATTAAAAAAATGGGATGCATTGAGGTAAGGAACATAAAAGATAAGTATTAAGCATAAACTCCTTCAATTAGCCAGTAGCCATTTGTGATATACCTACAGGAAGATATACCTACATCTGTAA
>NW_009942963.1:6670-40817 GCF_000696875.1 Nestor notabilis | reverse complement strand
TAAACCTCCCTGCTGACATTCTTCAAACAGACATGAAATGTGTTAACTGGGATTAATCTGAATCAGGATCATAATAGTGATGCTATATCACTTACAGTTAACCTTATAACATACAAGTTGCAGGTTTAACTCCATACTTCCAAAACCAAGTAAAACAGAGATGGTGTCTGTCAGGGCTGATCTGTTTCAAAAGACAGAAAGTTTGTTCTGCTTAAAAGTCTGCTATTTATTTGTATCTGTACATATCTAAGTGCCTTTGATGCTGTGCTAGACTTCAATGGAGCTCTGTTAGCCCACAATAAGCCAAAGGTCTGAAACTTATTTAAAACCAAAACCATAAAATTCCCAAACCTTACCCCTAGGAGGCAAGTTGGCAGTTTTCAAGAATCTTCCAGCTGAGACAAAGTTGAAAGCTGGCTCCCTGGCTATTGGAATCCTTCACTATAGCTGCTCACAGGCGATTGTGAAGAATTCATGTTAGGAAAGTGCTGAAGTGACCTAAAGCCCTTTCTGTGTTATTAGCAATGTCAGCATGTTTTTAAATTATGTTTTCTTCTTTCTCTGCAGATCTCTTTCTTTCTGCAGATCTCTTCATGGCCACTGAAGAGGATGTATTCTATGATCTTGTTAAGG
Organism: Nestor notabilis; assembly: GCF_000696875.1. Lineage (NCBI taxonomy): Eukaryota > Metazoa > Chordata > Aves > Psittaciformes > Psittacidae > Nestor > Nestor notabilis. Next base: position 40,184 of record NW_009942963.1, on the reverse strand, counting down.
AGGAAGAGATTATTCCTGCATTGGTAACGTGCTCACCGTAGAGCTGAACCTCTTTGCAATACAGTGCAATCCTAGTGATAGAGAAAACTTCCAACTATAAATGGAAGTTTTATGTTATAGACCACCATATATTTTCTACCAGTAATGATTGCATATACGAATAAATAAATCAAGGGTTTCCCCCAGTACCCCACTTGGAGAACTGCGTTCAGCTCTTGGGCCCCCAGTGTAAGAACAAAGACCTGTTGAAGGGAGTCCAGAGGAGAGGGAATGTAGTGATAGGACAAGGGAGAATGGCTTTAACCTGAAAGAGGGGAGATTTAGATTAGCTCTAAGGCAGCAGCCCTTCCCTGTGAGGGTGCTGAGGTATTGGCACAGGGTGCCCAGAGGAGCTGTGGCTGCCCCATCCCTGGCAGTGTTCAAGGCCAGGTTGGACACAGGGGCTTGGAGCAACCTGCTCAAGTGGAAGGTGTCCCTGCCTGTGGCAGAGGTTGTAACTGGATGAGCTTTAAGACTCCTGAAACCCAAACCATTAAAGCATTCTGAGGTATGGGCAAGAATAAATCACTGATTAGTCTTAGAGTATGCTTTTTAAGGGTACAGCTTCAGACTGTCTGAAGCAAAAGAAACATAGAGGAGAGGTTCACAGAAAATTGGAGATACAAATATGAAGAGAAGGCCAGCTCCCTCACCTTTGGAGGAATCCTTAACTACAGTTTTCTAGGTTAAATAACAGTATTGTATAAAGACATAACATTTAAGCAACACTGATCTCTGTTTAATTGCCTGATGAGTATTTCACGTATTGTTTCATAATAAAAACTTGATTCAAATTCATTTTCAGATGATTTTGTTACCTTAGCCTCCCATAATATATGCTGACAAAAAACACTGGAAGTGAGGCTTTGTATGGTGAAGTACTAAGGAAATGTCAGAGGACTTTCTAGGATCAGCAGCTGGGAAGGACTATGGAGCAGTCTTTACCATTTTGTAGTTTCTCTGCACAACTTTTCCCTTTCCCTCATAGTTCTGCCAGGTCAGGCACATGCATCCAGCCATTCCTTTTCTGCCTGCGTGCCTTTGTAACTTCTGTCTTGGTACAGAATATCTTGTACAGTCAGATGGTAAACATATGGTATCTGCAAAACAACATGAAAAATGTCTTGATGGCTCTTACATGACTGTTATGATCTGTAATGGCAATAGAATTAGTTATGAACAGAACAATGTAACTTTCAGAGCTCCTCACTGCAGCTGCACTAAGAGCCTGAGGACTGGTAGTGAAATACAACTCAATTTTATGAATATATGGATCAGGTAATTACTGCTGCATTTGATAGACTGAAACAGATCAACATGCTTTCCTTCCAGTAAGAGCTCTCTCAGATGACTCCAAGGAAATAATTTAAATCTCAAAGCATCAAAGGCTTGCTTTCCCCTACTGTCAAGATGAAATCATAGATTAAATCTGGGAGGGTAAAAAAGTATCATCAGGCTCCTATTGTGTGCTTCATTCATAATACTTGCAATATGTAGATCTCAATTTGCATATCTCTGCTGAAGTTAAAGTCATTAGATGAAATGCTGGCTCTGTTTTTTCTTGCACAGTGAAAAGTTCATGCCAAGCCCAATTATGCCAACTTTCACCCAGTGAAAGCAGATTTAAATATTTCTCTGAAATAAAAGAACTCCCACTTACTTATATTCAGCCATGAGTTAGATAACTAGTAAGGTTAAATAGTAGCTTCTAGGTCTACCTTGGTAACACTGAGCTAATTCTATAGCAAACATGTGGAATAGAGTGTTTATTGGTTTTAAGTTTGCTTTTCCACATTAGGGCTGGTGGATGTCATACACATATCTCCAAAGAAAAGGATTATTAAGTCTAACTTACAAGGAGAAAACTAGAAACATATAAAGATGATTGTATTTCCAGGCCCCTGTTCCATGTTTTCTCCCACTTCATAAGGGAATAAAAGTGTTAATAGTCTTTAGCCCACATTTGTGCCAGGCTGACTGATCTAGCCAATGGGTTAAAGAGCCAACCCATATTTGCACTGAGTTTCAAATCAAAACCATTACCAGTGTTCAGAGAATTCCAGCACTAAAGCTTCTTTACAAAAGTAAACTCTCTCCTAAATGTATCTACACTTCTGTTCTGTGGTAGAACTGACCGTAGAAGTACCTCCTGGTCCATCAAGGCAAGATGAACAGCAGATACCATATAGGAAAGTTTGAAACAGAGAATAAAGGAAGAAAAAAGTGTAAAGAAAAAGAGAGAACATAAAATTATGAGGGTAAGGAAGAAAAACCTAGACTAAAGCCTACAAGTGCCTCTGTCAGCATGAAGAATATAATCCAGGATATTTATTTTTAATACATTCAGCTCTTCTGCTAGATTTAAGAAGCCAAGTCCTCCATTAATACAAATCAATTTGGGTCCTGCAAGTAAAGAGAGAATCACCCTTCAACCTACCTGAGAGACAGCCGAAGAGGAGGCCATCACAGCACATCAGACTTACGTTCGCTCAACATTGGCAAACACTGAAGTCTAAGGAGAGAGGGAAGGGATGAGTGTTACTGCTTTAGACTATTGCAATGGATGCAGCACTCCCTCACCCTGCTTATTATACATCTCTGTATGTCCACAACATATATACAGTGTTTTACATGTGATCCAGTGGACTAATAAAAGAACAGCATCTTAGGTCAAGTATAAATAAGTTAACTGAAGCATTTATTATGACTCAGCAATGAAAACACTCATACAGAATTAGCATAACAAGTTAACACTGCATACACATTATATTTATAGCTACAGAAGCTATGTAATAAGCTTTTTTCAGAGTCCTTCAGTGTGGCTGCTCTACTGTGTTTTGATTCTCTCTCTTTACTCAGATCTTTCCTTCAAAGCCACGCTGTGCTTGAAATCATCTAAAGGGGAACTAGATCAAGTGTGCTCAAGGTCTATTTGGAGGTTAATTTTTGTCCATGTCTGAAATCTTGGGGAAAAATGCTAGATTTTTATACATGCATGCAAACCATGAGCTTTCCTATGATAATCTATACGGCATTATGTAATTAGAATTTACATATGAAAGCCATGAGAGGGCTTAATCTAGCTAAAATAAGAAGAACAAGTGTTCTGAAAGTTGTATACTGAATGGGAAAGCTAATGGCAAAATAGTTGATTTCCAAATGCCTTTACAGAAAAGGATTACAAAAAACTTGGGGAAATCTTTCATCTATGACAGAGATAAACGTATCACTAGCTTTAATCGCTGGCTTGGTTTGTATTCGGTGGCTGCTAATTTTGTCTCTTCTCATCTGAAAACTCGCCCACTAGATGCCACTGTTTCTGCATATAAACGGCATCACAGCTCTCAACGGCTGGTTGACTCAAAGTACTGCATCCCTCCTTCTCCCTGCCCTTGTTTTTCACTCCTTTTCTTAAAACGTTCAGATGAATGAAATCGTCACCTCGAAACCTGAAAAAAACCATCAAACCCCAAAACTTCAGCAAATAGCTGATTTTTATCCCTTTTGGATCCAAGACTGCTGTGAACACAGACGTTAGTGTGGTGTCTGCATGGTTATGTAGGTGACATGGTTCAAAGTTTCTGCACAGCACATAGGGGTGGTTTGTGACTTTATACTGTCTGCCATTCAAACACAGATCCGAAGAAAGGATTTTGTGTGTCTCCAGAAGTTCTTACCTCTCACAGCAGGTCCCATTTGATCTATCTCCAGTAACCCCAAAATGTAAGCTGCAGATTAATAGGTAAAAGCATCACTCTTTATGGCCTTACATTACCTTATTATATTTATGATCTTTAGTAGCTGGAGGAACTAGGTGTTAGGTGCAGTACAAACCTATACAGGCAAGGCAGACTGTGCCTAGAGCCCAAAATGTAATACCATAAATAACATCAAATCTAATTTAAATACACATCAACTCAGGGAAAAGAGACAAAGGTTGGCATCAACTTCTTCAGCAAGGCCAGCACTAAAAGATTTTATCACAGACAGATAAGTAGTCTACGAAGGAGTTACACTATTGCCACTAAGCAGTTTGGCAGTTGAACTAAGTGGCTGTTTCTATAAGACTGTCTTACCTTGCACCAGAAGTACTTGGTTATGAAGACTGGAATTTCCAGTCAATCACTTGCTTTATTTGAAATTCACTTTCACAGAGGTGAAGGCAATTGGAAATGCAAACTTAAGCTTACCAGTTTGTAGTTGAGATGATAGAGTATTTGCCTGCTTCTCATGGGAGCTGGACAGGTGAGTGTAGTCTTCTAGTCACGATGAGAGTACTTTGGAGCATTCCGAAAAGTGAACATCAAAGACAGAGACAAAGCAAATGCCTGTAACACTTAAGAGTGTGTATGGAAATGTTTCCCTGCAGTACTTCAGGGCTTTCTTTTTGCCACAGTTACAGCCTTGTTTTGAATGTTGGATCCCTGTTTTGAATGACGAATTCAGTTACTCTGTCTTAATGAATGAATGCATAAATAATGGAGTGAAATTGGATTGACTGAATGTGATCACTGTGGTAGGAATCTAGCTTAGATTCTCCGTAAAAATCTATTTTTTAATGACTGAAGAGATGAGAGTGTACTTTGGAAGGTTATTGGAGCCTTTTATGGTCTACAAAGAGTAGAAAATCTTGTGAGAACTTTGTGTCTTGAGATTTCTGGTATGTGATTAGAAATGCTGGGTGATCTGTCTCCTTTCTGGCATTTTAATCCTTTTCCAGGTCTGGGGGTAAAGATGTGCACTAAAATGAGGCACAGGAAAAAGCAGAAAACATTCAATGAACTTTGAGCTAATACAACTATCCCTGCGCTATCAAACAGGCATGTCCAGCCCAGTGTAAGGCTCAACATAAACCCGAAAGTTTGAAGCACCAGCATTATTCCAAATCTCACACACATCTTGGTCCTGCCCGTCGGTTTTCAGGACTTTTCAGTAAGTGATGACGAGTTGAAGTAAAGGGTTTTTTCCCCAGATTTGGAGGGATTTGGATCTGAAGATCCGTTTGGGCATCTCTCTTTTTTGCACAGAGAATCATACACATACCTTTATTAAACTGAGTGAGCCAACATTAAACATAGGAGATCTTGGACCAAAGACAAAGTGGGGCAGAATATTGCTTCATTTTGAATTTTTCAGAATAAAGAGTAACTACTGAGTGGCTTCAGAAATGAATTTAGCAAAACGTTCTAAATGTTCAGAATACACTTGGCTTAGACATTTGCTCTTGTACTCTCTTGCTGTGACTATGAATATGTACCCATGTAGTGCCAGTAAAACTGAGACCAGAATCCAGTCCACAAAATGCCTGGATTATCAGATCCACAGCACTTCTGCTCTCCAAGAGAGCCCAATATTCCACTTAATGCAATCAGGATGTACTTCTGTATACTTCCCATGCACTGTATAGGATTAGTTCCAGCATCAGTAATAAACTTCAAGCATATGAGAAAAATGATTCACACACATAATTACTTGCAGAATAAGAGCTTGTCCTGGTTATTTAAGATAAATGGTTCTAGTACATTGATTTACCCGGTTCCATCAGCAGATTGCTCATGTTTTGGTGGGCCTAGTTTTACTTCTGGCCAAAACCAGGCCTAACAGACAAAGCTCAACTACTCTGAGTGTTGTCACAGCCTCTATCGATCAGTTAGAGACACAGTTTAAACTAAACCCTGCAGAATGATGGGTTTGCTCTGTTGGGAAGCAATGGGCAAGGTTGGGAGGCAATGGGCAAGGCAATGCCCATAAGATGACTATAGCAGAGCTCACCTGCCTCGCAGAGATCTGAGGTGTGATCAGTGGTGAATGATTTAAATAAACAGGGTTTGCTCCATAGCTGCATAGAAAAAAAAGCCAAACATAAACCCAAGCCTCAGCAGTAACAGGAATGCAAATGTAAATGGAAATAAAGCATACTTAATAATGAACAACGATGGGATTTATCTGCTCTTTCTAGGTCATGATTCCTTTGATCCTAAAGAAGATTCTCAAAATAGGCATTCTGCTTGTGTCCATTTCTTGTCATTGATTAAGAGGGACACGACGTCTATAAAATTATCGCTGAACTTCCTCAAAGTCAGATCCTCAGTAGTTCCACAGAAAGAACAATTGTGTAGCACTGACATGGCCATTTTCCTGCTCAGACACCTGTGCTCATGATACTTTGAATATTTTACTCCTGGGGTTGCAAAGCATCCAATGCTTCTAAGTTCTGAATTTCACTTGGCAGCATCTTTGTCCATTGCTACCCAGAGAGCTAGGCAGGTGCCTGTGGAACATTTGGGATGGAGAATCTTCACCTTCCAATCATGGAGCAATAGCAACATTTTCCTGTACAAACAAACCTTGCCTAGGACGTGGCAGATCCTTCACAGCACATGGTTTGGCCTCACCCAGTTTGGCATAAGCACAGAGCTCTCCCTCCTTGCCCCAGCTCATTCCCACCTGCCCTTTGCATCACTCAAGGATTGTTTCACAAGCACAGCATCATGCAAGAAGTCTCCCTTCCTTGCAAAGCACGCCATCAATCCATTCCCCCAGGAGACCCTCTGCAAGCATGGGCAAGATCTGACATTCAGAGCGTTATAAGGAGGGTATGTAAACCCATGGGATTTTAAACAAGGAAGGCAGTAGTTTTACCACACACACACACACCCTGAAGTGTGAAATCAATCCAGGCTTATAGGATGACCTTCCTCTCCATGTTGCCTGTAAGTCATCAGCAGAGCACTTTTTCTTCCTGGAAGAGAGTGATCAAGGTTCTGGGAAAAAGAACGACTAACACTGAGTGTCAGCCACGGGAAAAGCTGCAGAAAGGTTTTGTGCTCAATTTATTGGTGCCATGGCACCCACAGGAACACCACTGGGCTCTTGTTATCTGCAGGGAATGGAACACTGTCAAAACAGGGTCAGGCTGTTTCTGTAGTCACGGAAGAAGACTAGTACGAGAGATTTATAGGTCCAATGGAAGACTCTCTATTTTACTGGGAAGTGACAAGGCGTGTGTGGGCAACTTGCATAAAATTTACTCCTTTATACCTTAGTTACATGCCACTGAATATTTACTCTGAGTCTGCGGATATATTTATCATTCATGCAGCATCCCGACCCATCAAAGGGCCATACTCAGAGTAGGATGTTGGATCCCTCACCTTTCTAAAAATGAAACTGCAATGACTTAAAAAAACCCCACACTTTTGAACTGTCACGTTCACAAAGCAAATGCTTCCTGAAAGCAACTGACAGGTAGGTAGGGTTAAATAAGGATAGGTTTCCACACAGCAAAGAGTATCATATTCTTTTGTTCACACACCAGCTAGACCTGTGGCCAACAACCATATGTATCAGGAACTGTCCACAGCAATACTGTGCAGCTGTAGGTTTGATTTGTTTCTAGTCTATATAAGGTTACTCCATACTGTCCTCTCCGTGCTGTTCTGTATTATCTGCTGGTGCTACTCCACACTACAGATACCCTGTATTATTGTATGAATTGCATTTCAAATAGGTCACCATAGAGGAAACTCAGACTGCACAACAGCTGAATACCATGATTCACAAGAATCAGAGGCCTTGAGCCTAAAAAAGAAGTCATTTAAAAATATAATTGAAAAAAAATGAATATAAAGGGCCTCATTCTGTAAAATATGAGTGACTCTTGCCCATGGAAGTCCTCCAGTGAATCCCAACCTTCCACAGGAGTAAAGTGGCTACGGTACATGCTACTCAAACAGTTTTGTTTCTGTTGTTACCAAATACAATTTTGGTAACTCCTAAATGTGCTCATTTCCTTGCTAACACAGAAGGGGACAACAGGCTGGTGTCAAGAATACTCTCTGCCATGGATCAAGCCTGAACTGCTACTGGTCATCTCCTAGAGTTCCATGAAGAAATCCAAATCTCAGCTTCTATTTAGAAAACATGGTTCTCGCCCCCATGGACACAAAGAAAAGCTTCAAATATGACTTGGGTACAGCAGATTCTGCCCGTGGCTTCAGTTTCAGACACATGACAGAACTTGTTCTTTCCAATTCTGACATTTACTGGCAATTCTAAGGAGGGCCAGGATAAAGTCTGAAGGCAGGAGGCAGCATGGGACACCATGGTAGGCCAGAGCTTGCTTTCATTCAACCCTGCCAACATTTATTCATTTTCCAATTGTGAAAAACCACAATTTTAGGCTCACAGACAACAAACTTCATTTCAAAGCAAAAGCAAATCATATAAACGTAACAGATTTGCACCTTTTTATTTCTATGTATATATTTACAGATATTTTAATGCACTCAAAATGACAGAAATTAAGCTCAGTGGATGGATCCGAATTGCATTCCAGCAGCCCAGCTGCAGAAATTAAGGTTTTTAAGAACACTTTCTGCCCAGAGAAATTTATTTTTAAGTAAGTCCTCCATATGTGAGGGCATTTCAGTAATACACCAAGTTTTGTTCACTGCAGAGCTACAGCAGGGTGTTAATAGCTGGCATTTAGATGAGCTATAGCAATACCCAAATTTTGGTTTTTTCACTCTTCCCTGTTTATCATTAGATGCTTTAGAGCTGCTCGGGGAAAGAGAGAAAAATGTCTTCTATTTCACCCTGCACAGCTGTTGCACTGCGCAGGAAAAACATTTTAAATATTAATATGGCTTTGGGGCTAAAAGCGTTTCTTCAGAGGCCCTTCAGTGCAAAGACTTTCCGTGAACAATCACAGAAAAAGAGTCAAAGACCGGAACGCCTCCAGCTGATAGAAAGCTGGTTTATTTTTTGGTGCATGCCTACAGAAGTCATTATGTGTGATTGTATCAGGCACAGCTCTCCAGGCCAGCCTCAGGAGAGAATCGCTCACAGATGGAACAGACTATGGAGTCAGAATCAGAAACGTCTTCCTTGTCTCACCCCAAGCTTTAAGTGTGAACTGGACTCTCAGTTCTCTCCTCCACACCAGCTTTAGTGAACTGGGGATATTTCCAAGTGGTTTAAGGTGAGTTTATCAGCTGCACAATCTCCTCCATGTGGTAAATTCTGCAGTTGTGGTTAAACTGCCCAGGGAGGTTAAAGCTTTCTTACCCAACACTACTAACGTGTCTAAGGGTGTATATTGTGGTTGTCTGGTTTAGCTCTGCCACCAGTCAGCCTCTGTACTGATCATTCCAGCTGCACCTAAAAGTGACTCATCCCAAAGGTACTCAGTGTTTCATCCACCCAAGAAAGAAAGAAGGGTTTCCCTCAAGCAAAATACTCTTAACAGTACATTTCCAACAGTGCACTGAACAGAGAGCACTGCTGAAACTTTGGCTGGGATCCATCCCAGGGAGGCATGGTTCTAGCACGGATGACAGACTCACTGGGCTTACTGAGGGCTGCAGCATTATTTACACACTCAGAGTGCTGACACATCTCCAGTTCTGCTTTAAGAAGGAATCATCCTGCACACTCTGAAATTCATGGCTGCCAAGGGGTAGGAGGAGGCCACTTCCATCACTTCAGTTGCTCATCTATTTCCTACTTACCAGGGATGACAAATGTTCAAGCCACCAAGTTAATTTTTTCATTTACTCCCAAGCTTTTAATTGTGCTCCATTTGCATCAGCAGCTTTGCTGTTGAAACCACACTCTCTCAGGAGCGAAGTGAACAGCACCTGTGGCTCCAGGCTGTCAGCAGCAGGACACACACGTGCCTGGAACGACTCTCCGGAGCAGGGGGAGAAACGGATTACAGCTCAAGGCTACACACAGTAAATCACCAGCACAGAGACCAGCACAGAGACAACAGAAATACCAAAACGTGCTCTCTTAGAACATGACTCCTAAATTCAACACGACAAGGGAACGCATGCAATGACAGCAAGGTCACTTTTTCCTTCACTGTTGCTCCAAGTTAAGCCCACACGTGTCTCATTTATTTTCACCTTTGTGTTTCTGCTGTCTCTGTCCTGTAAGAGATGGTTACAGAGCATTATCCATGGAGAAGGACTACAAAAGCTGCTAGGTATGTATTAGCTTGTGCACTTTTGGGTAATTTCCTTGTTTGTGGAATTCAGTAACAGAAGTGCTTAATGTTCCTTGTTAAACTCAGGTCCTGTTAACGTTGAGCAGTGTACAAACACCTCCCCATATAATGTTGCTATATAAACCAACTTAGTAACTCTGGACTTCAATGTCTGCATTCACCCATGTGGAGACAGAGCTGATTAGATGTTGCAACCAGTTGTAGTGGTTACTGACAATCAGGGAGATCAGCATTTACCATAACATTAGCATTCAGACATTGTTCACTTTGCCTCACCACCACATTTTACCACCTACAAACCTCACCTTCTGATCTGCTTTGCTATCACAGGAACAATGCATGTCATTGCTCAGATTGATTGCTATTAGGCTGGGGTACTTAGCAACTATAAATACATCACCTCAACCATCCTAAAATTTTTGGAATAATGTGGAATAATGAACCAGTAACTGAAGTATCCCAATTGTACTTAAGTTAGCACTAAGAGTCTGCATTAAACTGAAAAGCTCCATAACTGTATATCTTTATTTATTAAAAGCCAGACTTTCAATAGAACCTTAAACTAAAACTGAAGATGTAACGCTTCCAAAAATGCAAGCTCACGTTGAGAAACTGTGCATGGCCCAATTACTGGAGAGCCAACCTCCCCAAGCCCTGGAATAAAGCAGTCTGCATGTATGCGGGCATGGAAAATTGCTCCACCAAAGTTTATACAAGGAAAATAGAATCCACTATTTTAAAAGGAGTGTCATAAAGTTTGATGTGCCTATTTCAAAAGCATTTGGAAGAGAGATTCCCCCCCCTCTGACCAGACAGAAATGTCTTTGCTTCCAGCTTTAATGCCAACTCCAGGGGGAAAAAAAAAGGAACTACATTTTCTGGCATTTTGGAGAACATGGGACGAAGTTGGAAGGAGCCCAGGTGGGAAGAAAGCTGAGGGGGATGCGATGGGAGGGAGCCAGGGCTGGAAACAGCAGACCTTTGGCTGTATTTTGATTGAATCAGGTGAGGGACAAACACCAGGCTGGTTTCTGAGAGCAGAGTCCCTGCCTCCACTGTGTGGAAATAGTGTCCCAGCTTTGCTCTTTGATCCTTCAGCTTAATTCAATCCAGGGACAAATCAGAGTGAAAGTGGGTGTATGCAGGTGCAGGTGTGCACGCACATTTGGGGGGATGCATGAAAGGATGGATGGAGACAATGGGCAGTCGGTGCTGCCCCTCTTCCCAGCACGTTTCACCCCTGCATTGCCTGAGCCAGCTCCTGTTCCTGTCACACCTTTCAGGACACACAGAGAGATGTTTTTTCAAACCCAAGTGCTTACAGAAGCAGAGATTCCAACGAGAGCTGATCTTTGGGATGCCTGGTTCCCTCATGATGCTGCAGCTTCGCTGGGTGGTTGCAGTGCTGAGGGGTTCCTCACGAGCCTGCGTGCTCTGGGGCTGCCCAGCACACGGTCTGCTTGGCTGTTAGTCTGTCAGCCCATCGCAGTGATGGCTGTAACCCTGCCTGGCCTGTGTCACTGCACCAGCCTGAAACACCAAGAGATCTGAGTAAAGATCAGCTCAAACTTACAGATGAACCCAAAGGAAGTTTCTGTTGCTGATAATGGGCCAAACCAAACCTGCTTATGGGACAAAATGCTTCTGCAGTGAGGCAGTGCCAGACTCGGAGAAGCCCAAGGCAGCATAAAGGACTTTTCTCCTGTGCTCTGAGGATCTTTTGGCCCACAGTGGCAGGGCCACAGGGATTATCGTTAGCACAGTCCTTTCGCTCTGCCTCCAGAGCTATTGTCCTGTGCTGACCGAGAAAGGTTCATCCTGTCTCACAAGAGAAAAGCAGATGAGTTGGCAGAGAAGGAGCAGCAGATGCCAGTCTGAAGGCACCAAGGGTCTGCCTTCTCCTTGCGTTTGTCCTTGGGTCACCTACAGGACATACGTTATCTCCTCTGCTGAAGCCCCTGAATTATGGTCCATGGTCCCCTGAGAAGTGACCTACGAAAAATCACTAGCATAGCAATCCCTGTTTTAGCCCATGCCATGAAAAATTAGAGACTGCCACAAAGTAAAGTTTCTTTTTTCTGTCCCTAAAATGAGTCTCTCAGGATTATCCACAAACACCAAAAGGCTGTTGCAAAGAAAATCCAGAATACTGAGTTTGCGGGCCCTTTTTGCCCGGTGGAGAAGTTTACATTGTGTGGCATGATTCTTCACTTCAATACTGCTTCTACTTCAAGAACTGGGAGCTGTGCTTACAAGAAAAGTGGCTATTTTAAATTAATTGAATGGAATTAACGAGGAAGTGTCTGGTGTAGCTGTTCCTATCTAGCCCCATTGTCTGTGTGTCTGTCTCTGTGTTTTGATATATGGCAACAATACAGAAATACTGTATTCTGGGATGTGAAGTGGCTCAGTGGAGAAGGATATAAACCAGATGTGTAACATACCCAGTGTGCACTCAATGTACCTCCGGTGACCTGTCTGGAGATGATACAAATACAATCTTTTTCGGAGACAAAGAAATAGAAATAAGCTCCAAGAGCAGGGAGGGAATATAACAGACCAGAGCAATTCAGAGAATAAGAAAACATTTCAAGCTACCAAAAAATAAAAGGGAAAAAAAAAAAAAAAGCATGAAAGAGCACATTTTCCCCCTAAGTCTGTAAAGTAAAAAACAAGTTAAGTGTTTTTCCCCTGCGTTTTGATTCAAACCATGAAGCTATTTCTCTGCAGGAACCTTCAGTTTGCTTCGTAGACTCTTTTGTTAAATTGTGTGTATGATTTATCTCAGAGCACAGTTACAATAAAGCCTTAATGTCACCTTAAGTTTTATTCTAATAGTGCAAATACTTCCCCTCGGACCAGATGTTAGCAGAATGACAGTACTCCTCATGGCAAGCCCCAGAAAACTCATTTTGGAGGCTCCATCTGAAAATAAAACCTCTCTTCTTTTCTCCAACAAGGGATCTTAAGTTGAATGGCCAGACTTGCCTTTGTTTTAAACCCGGACAGATCACTGGATATCGGCCTGCACTGCGGCAGGGGGAACACACACAGCAAATCAGTGTAACAGCTTACACCCACATTCTGCTACCCTGACTGAATGGGCTGGTTTGTGGAATACAGTGATATTAACTGCTGTCAGGTGCCACAGACTCTCACCCAATATGACTGAAACAATGGTAGAGGATGAAATCTGTGGCGTTTGTTGAGCTGTTCTGGACCAGACGACTGCATTCAGAAGGTGCACATAACCAGCAACAGCGATCATCAGCTCTGTGATAAAACTGCAACAAGCATGAACAAGCGGAAAACACTGACCTGGAAGATTTGTGTCTTTCCAGGATGATCCTGCATTTTTTTCTTGTGCTGTTACTGGGTTCTATGCTCCCGTTTGTCAGCACGTTCTGCTCTTGTCTTGGGCAGATGTGCTGCACACAGGGGCTGTGTACATCACAGCAAAGAAAGTCACAGATGCTACCAAAGTTACTGCTGCCAATGGGTTTGAACCTGCCCACTCTGAGCAGCGGGGATGAGATTTTTTCTCCTGTGGTAGAGTTTGGGAGCTCTCCCCGTCTTCTCTTACCTTGGCTGCTGGCACGGCAGGTCCCAGCACTGTCCCTCCCCATTCCCACACAGACGGGTGGGGAACGGGTGGGCTGGGAAGGGGAGCTGAGGAATTCTGGTTTGGCACCCCTCGTGCACCGCGGCAGCCAGGCGGCAAGGAGGGAACGCAGCCCGAGCCAAGCACAATGCTAACACGGATTGCTTCTTTTGGAAAGGAGGAAACCCAGGAGCCACAACTGAAGCAGCGCATTGCTGTTGGGATAACTCAACTGTGTATACTGAGTGTTGCCCCTAAGCCGAACAGAACTAGGACAATATTTCACTGAATTAGGAAAGGCTCTTTGGGCTGGGGCTCAGAACTGAAATGCTCATTGTTTAGCTGATTTGGAAAAATACCTTGTTTTAATTTGGTTGACTGGTCTCTGGAAAAGTTTGGGATGGCGTGCACATTGTGGGGAAAAGGCACAAAATGAGGACAAACAGGAGATGTGAATTAATTTGACATGCTGGGAGCAGGACTGCCGGGGGATTGTAGAAAACAGAAGCTGAGAAAGAAGGCAACACGCGTAAGTGTGTTTGCTGCTGAAGAGGTGGGCAGAGGATTCCCAGGACAAGGAGTACCTGGAAACCCTAAGTGTTCAGTGGCTACTGCAAAATGGGAAGGTGCTTATGAGAAAGGAGCAGAGGAGTTACCAAGGGATGTGAGAAGTTCACAGCCTAGCTAGTTTCATCTGTGCAGGTTGGACGCTTCCAGTCTAATCAGGCCATCATTCAATGGTCCTTTGGGCTGTTACTGAAAAAGTGGTTCTTCCATTCCCTCTTCCCCCAGACACTCATTTCTGTGCTCTCTTATGACAGCACAAGCATTCATGTGGCTGTGCCACCCTAAGAAACTAATTAAAAGAGAAAAATAAAGCACACAACTAATGGAGCCGATATTCAGCCGGATCAGGTCTGCTGCAAAGCTTGGTGCCAGACAAGAGTGGGTGAAAAGAGTGACTGGGTGCAGAGAGGGAGAGGAGTGGAACAACCCCTTTCAGCAGCAGCCAGACTTCTGCCAGATTAAAGTGACCGTGTAACCACAACCTCTTTGAGTAGCCCCCTTAATTTCATTTTGGGCATGTGAAGAATCAGTTTTTACTCCTACCGAGTTAAGAGCAGCACAAACAGGCTTTTATCATCTGATGGTCTTGCATTTGCTGAGCTTGTGATGTGCTCTGTGCTCTGCCAGAATTTCTGGGAGGATCTGTGGCAATTATAAGGAAACCCACCTAGGGACAATATCATTCCAGTGTAAGAAGGCTGGTATGTATACAGCCACTTTAGCAGCTCCGTCTGCTATGAAAGCAAATGAACTCAAGAGCAGACAAGAACTGATATGTGAAGTTAGAGTATAAATCTGACTGCATAAATTAAAAGGACGGGAATGCAATGGATTTTGAATAGGTTCTTTCACATGATAGTGTTCTCCTGGAATCAGAAAAGCTTTACAGTGTTCTGAAATAAATATTAGTACTTCTCCTAGCACAGAGGAGTTAAATGAAGTGGCAAATCAAAACACGTATGTGTATGCATATACATTAGCTAGAGATAGAAAGCGTGGACTGTAGTGAAAAGGGGTCGATGTGGAACATTGTCCATAGAATATAGGCAAAATACTGACTGCATGTTGCAAGTTTCCTACTAAGACATCTTCTTTCCGGGCTGGAACTGGCAGATACATGAAGTTCTGAGCTTCCGACTTGGAATTTCAGCTTCCCTAAGTGATTCCCTGAACATCACTTTATGGAAAGAGTCATGAAACTGTGGGGCAACGCTTCTTTCAGTCAGCAGTGGGTCCAAGGGGCAATTGGGCTCTTTAGCCACTCAGTTACAACATAGACAGTATCTTTGCAGAAAGCAGAGTAAATTAGGATGTGTTGAGATCCAAGGATTCTCCTACAGGGTGTCCAAGAAGCAACATGATGATATTTTAGGTCACTGTAACAACGACACCGATACCAATGCTCGTAATAGTAATTCCATGGCTAGGCCACAAGTGACTTAAGACTATTCATAAAGTTACTATCCACACACCTCTATGAAAGCAGCCACGTCCCAAGGGGCTTACAGTAAATGTCATTTTTTGCCATTTTCTCCATTTTTTGATTAGGATTTCTGTAAGTCTATCTGCAATTCATAGACTCACAGAATGATTAGGGTTGGAAGGGACCTTAAAGATCATCTAGTTCCAAACCCCCTCTGTAGGTATTAATTTGATATTGAGCAACTAAATATTTTAAGCTTCAGTTGGTATATAATTTCAGTGATAGCTCTTGTTGAGTTTGTTCTTTCACATTTACTGATTTCAAAATATTTATGAAAGAATTCTGGACTTTTTTTTTTTCCTTTCATAAATAGGATAGACCAAAAGCACTGGAAAATGTAGCAAAATTTGGCTTTCTTGTTAAAAGTGAATTCATGACCCATGTCTTCACTGAAGTGATACCTCTAATTCCATATATGATGACATTGACCAGAAATGATATTTCTGGTGCTTATAGGGTTTGATTACAGCTTTTTTCCCCCCAGGCAATTACTTCTGAAGCATTAAGAACTTCCTCCCTCAGCTGGCCAGCTCTTCTCTTACTTGCCTGATCCAAAGCCTGCCGAGGTCGGTTTCCAGTCCTTTGACTCAGACGCACTATCCATGTCTCCTGCTCTCCTGTGACACTGGAAATTACTCACCCTCTGTCTTACTAAATTTCAGCTGGCCTTGGCTATTGGCCTGCTCCAAGGGTTGCCCTGTCAGGATGCTTATTTACCTTCACCAGAACACCAGAAAGTAGTTTAAACTGAAAACATACCAGTGAGGAGGTTCACGCAAAACATTCCAACATCCTAAATGAAAATAATGATTTAAAAGAAAAATACCAAGCTGTGCTGCAGTTTGGTGTGTCTCTGCCATCAGTAAAGGATACAGCCAGGCGTTTCATTCAAAACAAAACACACAGTCTTTCTCCATCCCCTCCCTGATCAGACCACCAAAGCACTTTGCATCTCCCTTCAGCTCACCAAATATTTTTATGATTTTCCACAAGAAACAGCCAGGCCAAACGCTAATAACCACTGTGAGGGGCCGGGAGAACATCGTGTCTCCAGACACCCTGAAAATAAAATAAATCACTGCAGGAACAACGTTTTATATGGCTTGTTTTTTAAATTATGATTTGCTATAAGGAAATGATGAAGAGAAGCGTGAACTGAGCTGAGGAGCAAGTAGCTATTCTTGCCTTAGATCTTGGAGCACTGTTACCATCAGGAAAAAGCGATCTTCAGAAGCAGCCAAGAGGTTTAAGAGCACCACCATGGCGTTTAGAAACCCTTTCCCTTTAAGATCAGAATGTCAACACTGGAGACTGTGTCTCTACTAATAAATAACATGCACAATTTTAACAATGAGGGCAGTTAATCACTGTGGTATCTTATCTAGGGATGAACAAGATGCCTGTTACTTACAGTCTTTAAATCAAGACTTGGCGTGTGTCCGAGTGTCACGCTGCGATGTAAAGCAGAGACATGAGAGCCAGTCTGAAACCACCTAACTCCATAGTAACATGAGGCTAGCAGTAGAAAGCAGGGTTAATACAAATTAATTAGGCCAATTTATCTGGCTTTTTGGTAAATGATCCCATTGACTTCAGCTGGACTGCTCTCTGTCCTCTCCAGCTTATTTAAACTTATACAAGGTATCTTTACTCTTCCCTGTGGTCTCTGGTGTAGATGTGACATGGCTAACTTTCTACCTAAGCTATTCAAGCTCAGATAGATATTGTGGGCTGCATGGAAAGATCACTGGATGGTGCTCATGGCCTGGTAGCCACTCCCTCTCTAAGGAGCATGCAGATACAATAAACCCGCTATAACTGAGATCACTCAGCAACATGGATGAGAAATGTCTTCCTCTGGGCTTTGGTCCTCTTTGATCCCCTCTTCTTGCTTGTGAACCTCAGACTATGTGGGGAGTCAAGTACTGGGACCTTCCTGGTTTGCACTCTTGTCAAGATTCACGCAGCAGCAGCTCTCTTTGAAAGCAGTGAGATGTACTAACATAAGCATTTGATTCCTTATTGCACTTCCATCTTAAGCTGAGTGTCAGCCACCAACTGAGAAGATCCTTTCGGCCCATATCCCCTCCCCACAAGGCAGAATAAACTCCTCTATCAGTATCTGTTTCTATAATTAAACTGGATATTCCCCCTCCCAGCATTCCTGGTCTCCTAACATTTGTCCTTGGCTACCCTTAGCAAACCTGCATGGTGAAAGTTCCTGCCTCCACTGCACGGGGCTGATCCCAACCGTGCCTCGCTGGCGCAGCAGGCGCTTCATGAGTGGCAACATTTCAATCCTACTTCATGCTTTGCCACCAGAGAGCCAGGCACACACACTGAAATGCTGCCCGTGCATTACCACAGTGTCTTCTATAAGAAAACATGGATTTCTGCCACTAGACAGACACAGAAACTAGTAAGCTATTCCCTGCATTCTTCTATCCCCCTGGGCAGCCTGTGTAAGGGAAGCCATTGATGCTTGCCATCAGATAGACACACAGACTAGTAATAAAATACCCATGATTCACTGCATTTTTATTCCTTAGGGTGCTTCTGAAGAGGGAGCTACTGATTTCTTACTTATGTTTAAATGATTTGTGAAGGGAAAAAAATTCTATTTTATAGCCCTTGCCTTTAGGCATAGGGGAAACTGTTTTCTGCGAGTCCTGCATTCTGTTTGATAGAGAGCTTTCCTCTGCTTACCTCTCCTCACTTTGGATGTTTTTTAGGAAGCCAAAGTTTTCCCTAATCTTGTAATTTTAATCAGTTAAAGTTCCTATCTATTGGGGGGAACATCAAACCCCTCCCAGTCTCTGCATTTACTCATTTTAGTGTGAGATCTTCCAGCTTGAAGAACATGATCTTTAATGCCTCATCATTTATAACACCATAGCCCCCTCAAGTACATGCAATTACATGATAGTGCCCTACCACGATGTGGAAGGCAAATAAGGTGAAGAGAAACAGACGTGCCAAGTAGTTTTCCCTGAAGTCAAACAGAAAATCAGGCAGAGCCAGGCAGAAACCAGGTTCTCAGGATCTCTGGTCACTGGATATGCTGCATCTCAGAGCTTGCCTAGCCCTGGATATGGGGAGCCCCAGCATGTGTGCATGTGAATTGTCAGGGAAGACAGCCACGATCTCCTTGACCTACCAGCTCTTTGCCAGGGGAAGCCACAATGGTCCCCTTTGTCCTTTGGAAGCAAGAGGACTTGCAGGTTCTGCCCTTAGCCAGGGATGGGTTTGAACACCACAGAGATAGGCATAGCACAGCAACCTAAATAAAGATAGAGGTCTCCATGTTCAGCCAGCAAGGGGAATCCTATCCCCAAGACAGACTGGAGCCACATCATTGCCTAATGCTCTAGAAAGCACAACATCCCCTGGAACTCCCATGGCAGGGCCCTCACCACAGGGCATATTTTGGCAAGTGGTGTGAATATGGCCCTTCTTCACCATTTCCTTCCCGTATTAGTCACATTTAGTCTTGCCTCTGGAAGCCGAGCGTAAGTGCTGTGTCTGGTCAGGGAGAAAGCAAGCACAGCATTTTCTGTAGGCAAGTATCCACAGCTCAAAACCACCTAATAATACGTCTCAGTTCTTCCTGACTTGGTAGTGTCTGCATTGGAGAGGCCAAGGTTTGGAAGGGAAGGAATTGGCCAGGACAAAAGTGCATTGGCAGAGCTCTGTAGAGGCACTCACGCAAATCCTGCCCACACTACATGTGGATCCGTCCAGGGCTTTCATGATCACTGGATGTGCCAATCTGTTTTTAAAAGCAAACAATCAATAAAGGAGAGAAAAAAAATGAAGTAACTGCTTGGCCTGAAGCTGTTGCTACTCAAGAACTTCCTACATTGTGCTAAGTGAAGGTAAAGCGGGATGTGTACTCTTGGGGTCCAATTCACACCCAAGTTTTTGGCCTCAGCAACATCTGTTCTTCCAGGGATGCTCAAATGCTTAGATGTGGCTGGTGAGCTCCTGAAGTCAGTTGGGCCAAACAAGCAGAGTTCAAGGCTGAGCTGGCTGAGAGGTAGGCTGATTCTCTGCATTTCTCAGGGAAAGGTTGCTGAGAGAGTCCTTCAGGAACCCAAGCTGGAAAATAAAGCTGTTGCTCATGCAGGGAAGTCCTGAACATCAGCAGCAGTGTGGCAGCTTGCAGTCCAGCAAGGAAATGCCTCCACCTCGATCTGCACATGTGGAACTCGCTTTCCACTTAATATCCACTGCTGCCACTGCCCCTACAGAGGTAAACAGCAGCACAGTGTGCAAGGAGGAAGCTTATGGGTTGTTCTTCCTGCATTTACCCCTTGTCTGCACTGGCAACGAACATCCAGATACCAGCTCTGCCAGTCTGTCTTTTACCAACCTTTAAATCCTCTTTATTTGACTTAATTGAATTCTTTTATTTGGATTAATCCAGAGACTAACGTACAAACCACCTATGCCATCCTTGCCTTTTCCTGTCATCTAGAAGGCAGAGCTTTGTGTTTCCTCCTCCATCTCAGGAGGACAGACAGCCCGAATCTTCATCTGAGTTATTTGCACACAGAGAGATCTTATTCAGAGGACCTGCTTATAGGACTGAGACATATTGCAGATGCAATCACTTGCATATGAGGTTTTCCTCATGAAGGTGAAGATACAAAGAATGGAACAAAGAAGTCAACATCACCAAAAACGTCAAATATCAGAAATATTTCTTCCATAACAAAACACTGCTTGCAGCTATTAACAGCATTACTGCCAACTGTTTACTCTCATTTAACTTCAGTGGGAACAGCCTTATTTGCATAGGCACGATCAGTTTGTCTTTATGAGAACTGCAATCTCCTGAAGACAACCTCTTAAGTGTGAATTATTAATTCAAGGTAAAAACCTAGACTCATCCAAGAGACACAGAGACTGCCTGAAGCAGAGGTACAGACTCTGGAAGGAGCAGCTAAACACCTCATTAACTGAGCCTCATGCCGTTTAGTCTGAGTGACTGAGTATTTCCAACACAATTGAAACTGTGGCTCTCTGAATTAATGTTATTTTTAATAAAAGGAGGCGTTAAGTTGCCTTCTTTAGTGAGCATTGTGGAATGTTTCTAACTTCCCTACCAGACATGGCTGCGTTTGAGTGATATTTGTGAGGCACTTGGAGAAGAAACGTGCTATACAAAATTAGAGATTATGCCAAACCTCAGTGTTGGATTAATACGTCTGTGTGAATTTAGAGGATGAAAAGCCACCTTCCGTTTGATGGCAAGGTGTCAAATTCCATGTTAGTGTAAACTGATGCAGACAGTTCATCATAAAAAAAGTTATTCCAGTTGTACTGACAAAGAACCTGACCCTGGTCCATTTACTTGAAAGGAAGCAGCCAAAATCCTGGGTCTGAACATGCCAGAAGTTTGTATTAAAACTGACATCTAGAGCCCAGCTTTGCTTTTCGGACCTTTTTTTAAATGCATCTTTGTACAGTGTTGATGTGCTGCTATATGAATGCACTGCAGCAAATACTAGTAAAGAAGTCACCAATCAGCAGAAAGATGCTTTACAAATTATAGAGCATTATTAGATTTCTTTGTATGTTTTATATGTTCACCTGAAATCGCAGCGCAAACACCTCTGCTAGTTCAAAGCAAGAATAAGCTTCTGTTCAGAACCAAGGACTGAATTTTGTGTCCTCTCAACCTCTCTATATCCCTCTCATGATGTGGTAAATGGTACTTTGTGAAAACTCACTCTCTGCTGGTGCATGAAATGAGGACACTGCAGCCCAGTCCAACAGCATCGATTCTCCTTTGATGAAGAGAGAGCCCAGCACTGCAGCAGCAGTAATATCTCCAGCCAGATCCCTACTGCTCTGGAGGACACAGCAATACAGACTACAGCAAACACATCTGCAGGACCTTTTTCAAAGCAGTTTCAGTGTCTCACTGGGAGATTTTGGCTGGCTAAATGAGGAAAATGCAGAGCATACATTAGGTCTGTGGCTCTGGTTAATGAGTGCTTTGTTTTATTAGATGAATTGGTAAGGAGGGTCATTTTCTAAGACATCTTTCCCAGCAGAGTAAAATATCCACCACTGAAAACAGCCATAGGCAATCCATTATTTTTATATTACCCATGTATAGTTGCTTCTTGCAAATAATGAACACTCCTAACTAAGCGCTGCTCAGAAGAATAAATGACTAACCAGATTTTATCAGGACACAAGCTAAATTCAATGATTTATGAAGAAATCTTGGTCCCGTCTAATGGAATTTTCCCAAAATAAATTCATGTAAACAACTTGCCACAAAGAGGCAGTCAGTGCTGGTTGGTATGTGTAAACAGCTCTAACAGTTGAGAATATAATCTCCCTGACTGCTGGGCAGTCTGGGGAGATTCATGCAGAGTCTCCGTTCAGAAAACCACCTTTGGCTCTGATCCCCCTGACATCATAATGCCGCCCGTTTCATTCGCTTCTAGTCAATGCTACTGTCATCAGAGATGGGGAGAATCATTCTGCCTCTCAAAGCCAACACATGTATTTTTACAGTTCTCATCAGAGTCCCAGGATGAGAGTCACAGGTAGGATGAGTTGGAGGAGGTAAGAGAGACAGAAATGAAAAAGATCCAACTCCTGAATAAATGCACCCCAGTGTGCTCAGTTTCCAGTGGTGGATTACCAATACCTTTTATATGATCCTAGAATCAAAGTACAGTGTGGTCATATTAACGTGCTGCAGTCATGCTCAACATGTTTCCAGGGGGACGCCTGTTTTCATGGTCTCTAATTGCAAAGTGCAGTCAAGTATTTAATAGATGACCTCATGATGATATTTAGTCCTGTTAAGAGATAACACCGAGAGCAATGTGTGCAGAACAAGCTGTGGAAGTGGCTCAAACTGATTCAGGCTGGTTCCCAAGCCACCTAGAGCACAGTTGTTCTAACCTGAACCAAGCCATTTTCAGTTTGCATCATTATAAGAAATATTTCCTTCTCTGCCTTAATTCATCCTCAAAAGCAACACATCACAGTGAGCATCAGTGCTATCAGAATAAGGGCAAGTGGGCAGGCTGGCTGAGTCCCAGCACTGCCAAGATGACAGTCAGCTTTTTCTAATGCCTATTCATAAATCCAGCATCATTAGCAGTGTCGTGGGGACGAAAGTGACAGTAGAGCCTGTTCTGCTGCTCAGGGGAAGGAGAAATCCTACCCTATACACGCGGATTTTACAGGCACTAATAAGTCCCTTTTTTAGATTTGTAGAACTTTCAAGGCTTTTCACAGCTAATATGTCTACATTAGCCTGATTTCCCAATCTGTCTGCGAGGCAGATGAAGACTGATGTTTCTGAAAAGGGACTACTGACTTTGCATGCCTGTTGTGGGCTGCCTGACTTGAGCCAGCCCTGAGAACAGCCTGATGGTTTGAGGATTTCCAAAAACCAGTTCCTTTGAGGCGTCTCAGCATAGCACCTCATCAGTCTCTGCTCAGCTCCAGTCAGCGACAAAAGCATCCCCAAACACCCCTTGCTCCTGAAGTCGCTGCTCCAGTTGGACAGGGTGCTTTCTTATGGAGATGTGAGATTTAATTTGCAGCCGTGGCCAAGTGCTGCTGTTAGATCGCTGGTGATTGTGATCTCAGCCTCGGCTGATCGAAGTGGCTCCTGTGACTTTTAGCGTGTAACCCTCAGTTTTGATCAGTATTTACTTCCCCTGGCTCAGACAGCTGTCTGACCAGCTCTCTGTCATGTAACTCGTGAGCTCTTTCAGGCTACAGTTTCTTGACCATTTCAATTTTTAGATTGATTTGGTTAAAATGGGAGGAAGTGCCTTCAGCCAGTTGAATTAAAGGATATTATCTGTCCATGGCTTTTACATTAGAATGGTTTCATTTTGAAATAAGAACAGAATAGTGTAATTCAATCATTGGCACAAAAATAATACCAGTATCAGATAATGGAGACTTCCTAGGAGAGATATACCTGATGTCAGACAGCCTCGTAAGCAGGCTGGCAGCCAGTTCTAATGGAAAAACAGTCTGTGAAGAATTCCCAGTATATTATATTCCCAGGCTTTTTAGAAGCTATTTTCTGGCTAATCCAAAACCAGAAGCTATGTCTTCAGCAGATATAGAATAACATCCTTGCTGGAATACCTCAGCTCAAGATCTGGCCCACAGCATGAATTTAAGGTGTTTAGCTACACGTGAACCCAATTCTTTTTCTACCCACCCAACTTTAATCAGGTGTGACCGCATTTGAGGTCAGTGTGTTCAGGGCAGCGTGAATGAAATGGAGAATCAAGCCAGATCAGAGCGATGGTGATTTACAATGACTTTGCAGAAATGGATTTACCACGAATAAGGCATCAGAGAAGTCACACCTCTCTGCCTGGTCCATACCCATGTGCACGTCCCCACTGGCCAGCTCATATCCTATGGCTCACAGAACTGCTAATGGAGTGGGATCAGGCAGCCCTCAGCTGCAAGGCATGTGGTGAATGCATGGGATCAGTGCGGACAGGCTTAAAGCATTCTGTGCAAACATGGATTAATCTACAAAAGAAGTTAATGAAGCACGAAATGTGAGCAGTATTTATGCAGCGTCTGGGCTATACAGAGCTATAACTCTGAGACCTTTGAACACCCCTTCTTGGAAAGCTTTTTGCCTACCAGTCTCCTCTTTATAAAACATTATTTGAGGTCATATATACGGACGCACTGGATGCTGTTGAGAACTGCTGGTGATGTGCAACAGCTTAGTTCACCAATAAAACTACTTCAGGCCTCTTTATGGACTATTTGCCAATCTTAATATAATCCTGACAAAGATTAAATTCATAACTAGCTTTATGCACAGGGTATACACAACAGTAGCATTGGGCTGCCAATCATATGGGATGCTGCTTCTGCAAAGGAAAGCAGGACCTGCTTTTCCTCCTGCTCTCACTCACTCTGTCAATCTGGACAAACTGTTTAATGTCCTGTTTTAACTGTTTTATTCTGGTAATCTGTAAAACAGTTATTCTGAATCTTAATTAGAATTTGTGAAGCATTCAAGAACTTCAAATGAAGAGTGACCTGGAAACACAAAGCATTGTTGTCTGCTCCTTTGAAACTTTGGGGCTCTTCATCAACCAACAAGAGGGTCCAATTCTCCTCTTAATTCCCTCAGCCTTATCTCACCACAAGTCTCCAAAGTAATTGTTTATGTTGTTGTACTAAGAGCAAGTTCAGGCTGAGGTTTCCTGCTTTCTGAAGATCTTTCAGTTATGAGGGTAGTTCAATGTTAAGCTGAAGGGACCAACGTGTTTCCCCAGCCAGTTATTCCACACACTCCCCACATTCCTGTTCCTTCCCAGATTTGTGCTCCGCTCTATTTTTCATCCAGCAGCAGATGATTGTGGCAGTTCAACTGCCCACAGTGCATGTCAGGCTTCTACCTAGCGCAAGTTTGTATCACTTTCAATACAGGTAACCCTTCTCGTGTCTGGAAATGGTCAGCAGCAGGGGATACAATTCTCAGCCAAAGTATAAACCTAAATTTTCTAGAGTATATAGTTTATAGTATAAAAGTTTGAAGCACAGTTCCAATAAGCATCTGTGAATTGGATCCTTGCAATTTACGCTTCGTGGTGGTAGAGGACTTCATGATATTCAGCACCTCTTCAGGGCAAGCTGGGGTTTTTGTATTTTCAACTTCCATTCACATGTGCCTGGCACTTGGGCCACCAACCCAAATTTCTTGACATCTCCAGCATAACCATCTCCTCATCCTACGCTGTAGTCAGCTTCAAAACTTGACAGTCTTTGGCCATTGGTGTCCCTTGCCATGTGTATGAATTACTTCCACAGTGAAACCTCTTCTCTCTAGACACAAATGCCTTTATTCTAGCTCTTTCCACCATAACTTTGCCTGCAGCTATTAGTAAACTAATTACCAGTAGTATTTGCATACAGAACTCTTTCTGGGGAAATCCTCCTGTATCAGGAGTGCCACTGACTGGGGAGCAGGCTGCAGAATTGCCCCCTTTGGGTGTTAAATAAGCTGACAGCTCTACACAGCTCACTGCTTGGTGTGGTAACCCGATTATGTTTGACAGCTGAGGTCAACGAGATCGTTGGAAATGTCCCATTGCTGATCTTCTGAGGAGACTCAGAGTTTTCTCCCTGACAGCTGGTTGTTAAACTGCCGAACAGATGCCATAACCAGATAGGAAAGAAATAGCTTCCTGCAAATGCTGTCTCTAGGGCAACACCTTGTGTATTTGCTCCTTACATGCACACATGAAGTGTCTCGTTTGTCTAATTACTGGGATGGCACCATAAACTATTAATAGCTGCAAAACCACAAATGTTGACTATCTGAGCTAGTGAGAACATCAGAGCTGCTGTGTTCTACAGAGGTAGTTGGATATACTTATGTCACTGAGAAAGGGGAAAAGAGTCTAAAAGGAAAGATTAGTAGGAAAAGGCAAATGCAGCTTATAATACATGTTCTCTTACAAGAAAGAAGAATTTATCTCTGTACCTTTGCTACTGTATTATGGATATTTAGAGCAAATCCTAAGACACTGAAAATCATTTCATTTCATTTCAATCCAACTAGCAGAGCAGCCACAGGATCTCCAAAGTAATGAGGCTATTTTGAATGTGTAGCAGAGAACTCACATTGGATTTTCCCTTTTTTTTCCTCTTTTCCATTTGCCTCCAGATATTTAAGTCCTCATGGATTGCTTGGATCACATCGCCAAGCTTTTCCCCACAAATACAAGGAATTCTCAAAATGAAAGCTGAGATTCTTGTGCATCCATATGAGCCAGGACTTGGGGCTCTAAGCAATGCACCAACTATTGAACACTTGAAAAAGCATGACAAGATTTACCAACACTGTATTGATTCAGCTGAGCAACACACAGGACCACGCTGGTGCTCCTCTGAGCACAGGCTGGCCCTACATATCTGTACAGGTCAAACAGGCATAGACAGAGAATTGCCACCTATAGGAAAGCCACCAAGGCCCCGGAAAGCCCAGGGTGGGTGGTTAGAGCTGGCCACCGAGTGTCGCTGTTAATCCAAACTTTGGAGCTGGTCACTCTGTGCTACGGCATGAAGCAGATAAGAACATGAGAGAACTTTTCCTTTAAAAAGGAAAAAAAAAGAATATATGTATTATCTGGTGTCACCTCTTTCTCTCTCCTTTAAAATGCCCAACTTTTTCTCCCCTGTCCTTCCCTCCTCTTTTCTCCTGGGAACCAGGATTCCTAAGCTCTGCTTGGAACCAAAGTTCAGATTTTTTGGCAGCACAAAGGGACTCAAATGAGAGCTAAATTAAACCTTTTCAAAACTTCCCAAGCCAGCCGGGTAGCAGACAAGAGGCACATTCCAGGACCGTGTGGGAGATCTGAGTGCTGAGGCAGACAGCAAAGGCAAAGGTGATGCTTTTGGCTTTTGCAGAGGTGCCAACCCGTCTGCGCTGGCCCCGTCGCACAAGGACCCGCACAAGGGTCAGTGCTACTGTCCCCAAAGACATAAAAATCCCTCCCAGATATGCTCCTGGCCAGGCTAAACGTTTGTTGTCGATTCCAAAAAGGGTAGGGCAGCCGTGGAGTAGCACACTGGGATTGTGGGGTGGATTTACACAAGTTTAGCACACAGGACAGTGAGTGGAGGCAGGAGGGCTTCTGGTAAGGCTGCAGTCTGTATTCAGGGATAACAGAAGGCCACGCAGAAGAACCCAGTAGAATTAGGCACCCCTTATCCTGCTCTGATTTTCTGTATGGGTCTGCTCCAGAGTGTACAGAAGGCAATGGAAAGGTTTCCTGTTGGCTTTATGGACAATGATATTCGCCATTTCCTTCCTTGTCTTTCCAGAGCAGCTTTGGAGCATGGATGAGAAGCACGTCCAACAGAACAGGGGTGGGAGGGAAACTGTGCAAAACCCATTCTAACACTGCACTGACCTGCTGGGAATGCTTGGAAACCTCCAGCTTTGGGGGAATTTTATGTTTTATCACGATTTCATAACAGTAGGACATTTCTTTGGAAAAACTAGAAAGTACTGATTTTTCTAAGCTTTAACCCAAGATTTTTCCCCGAGATAAGGGAAATGGACTCACTTCAACCATTTCCCCCCCATCATTTTGTATAAACTGTTTCACTGAAATGCTTTTGAACAGCAAAATGGAAACATTTAACGCAAGTAAGATCTAGTTTCATCATACATGGGCCACAGCCACGTAACGCTGCCTGCCACCAAGGTACGTCTGGGTGCACCAACAAAGGACCTAGCCTGGGTTAGTTTCATTTCTAAGTGTTTTTCTATGAACATCTACAAAGAATCACCATTACCGGTCCCTAAAACAGGCTGGACGAGCATCTGACAAAGTATCCAGGTAGAGTTCACTCTGTTTCAGAGCAGGCAGACGGACTGAACTAGACTCTTTAGGTCTATGATTCTATGGCAACACCACAATCTCTGCAAAACTGTATGGTTTGTTCCCAGAACCATAAATCTAGCCTGGCATCATTGGAAACTCAGTGTTGGAAAGCTCAGTTTCATTTCAGATTTATTGCAGTAATCAAAACTGAACAAAATCAGCCCAAGACTCAGCCTCCCACCTGAACCTGTGACTTGTGGAGTGAAAGTTGCTTGAATTTTCTGGTAGTTACAAATTCCTACTGGATCAGAAATGTCACAATCATTTTATGTCTTGGCTTTTGGTAGAACTGGAGTCAGAGCTGTTGCCCCAGACAAACCAAATAAACTCCTGGGTCTGCTGGCTGCTGCTGAAGGCACAGTGGGGTTATACTAATTTCTGTTGAATTATCTAGTGTCCTGATGGAAATGAAAAATTGCAATGTCAGGCAGTGAATGAGCCACCCCTTCTGCCAACATTCATTTCTACTCCATGGTTCAGTGTTTTCCTTGGTGGTCTCTACCAAAGCCAGGGAGGCCAAAAATACATGCAACTTAACGACTGACCTCCAGCCCCATAGAAGGGTTGTCCATGCGTGAGGACCAAGTTGACTAATGGAGTCTTAAATGACTAAAAATGGATTTACTTATTTTACCCCAATTCTATCTATAACCAACATCATAGTCAAGTCCAAATGCCATCATTTTTCACTGTTGGGGTACCCAAACACTACATAGATCCTGGATCCCTAATCAGTAGATCCAAACTAACGAGTGCCAGAACACTGTCTAGTCATAACTGACACATCACTGTTTTGTCTTTAGGCCATCTAAAATTTTATACTACATTTTCAAATCTACATTTCTTTTTTTAAATTGCATTTAAAGTAGACAATTGAAGCATTCGCTGTAAAATACATCTAAAGAGTTTATACCTTCCCCTGGAAAAGCACTGGCCAAGCTCTTAGCAAGATAAGAATCTAATTATATACATTTAAAGTGACATTTAGAGGCCTCAGTCCTTTTCATATTTGATCTCAGATCTTAGAGCTGGCATCTGTTTCTCCTTTTAGTTGAGAAACTGAAAGACTATTTACGTATTCTTAGGAGTCTATCTCCAATTAAATCTGCTTCAGAACTGCACTCTCAACATTTCATATTAAGTTTCTTGGCAGACAACTATCTTTTTCTTTAAGAGATTTATTTATTCAGTGGATACTTTTTTCATTCTTTGCCTGGGCACTTGGAGCCTTCGGCCTCACCATCCTATAATTAGAAAAATGACCCTACTTAGAAGTTTCAGAGCTCCACTCCAGAATGTCTTCTTCCCAGTTCATTTATTTATCCACCTTTTTACTGATCTGGCTTCATCTAGTAATTGTCTTCCTAACACTGTCTGCAGCACTAGAGTGGAGTAAATTGAATCAGGCATTTGGAAACTTATGTTATCAATGACCAACATCCAAAACAAGAAGTCAGCTTGTTGAATGATAACCAGATATTTCTACATCTATCATTCAGTGAGAAGGAGGGGGGTGTTGGGAAGACAAGAGAAACAGAGGGAAAATGCTGACCCGTTGGAAGTGCCAGAAACTGTGACAATCCTTTTACAAACAATTCCTTCTTTCCAAAAGCATAAGAAATTGTTCCTACCCCCAAACTGTAGGTAGAATTCCCTATTGCCCAGCTTCCCCAATCTAGTCTGTACGTATTCCCTATTTACTTTCTCCAGAGAGCTACCAAATGGATGTCTTTTGCAGCATGCCTGGAAAGTCACCAAATCCGGGCTCCTCTGGACGGGGGTAGGAAGCAGATTCCAGAATATTTAAAACTCCTCATAAAAGATACTCTGTCAGCACCCTCTGAGTAATGGAGCAGGGCGGATTCCTCCCCCCAGCACTGCTGTTGACATCAGCACAAGCAAGACTCACTGGACCCATCCTTAGTGGCACCACTGTGAATCTCATTGACCTCTGAGGTATTCTTCTGCTTGACACTGGAATCCACTATACCAGAAATAGACATTCAGGATTTAGTATCTGAATATAAGGATAGTAAATAGAAGCAGGCTCTGGCCTGTTAGATCTAAATTGTGTTTCCTTACTTGTTACAGTAAAACATTAAATCCAAGCCTAATATGAGTAAAACTTCACTGGTGTCTAGCCCAACTATCTACATGACACACAAGTGATACTGTCTGCACTCTGACAGACGAAGAGGTGGGCTGCAAGATCTTTCACAAGTATTTTGTGGGACCAGATTGTGTGTGCATCCTACACAGCTACAGGGAAACCTTTCCAAGCCTGCATCAGAGGCACTGAAACTTGGCTGTGTCAACCATTCCCTGTACACAACAGTATAGCCTGAGCATCTCACCTGTGATTTACTCCACTTCTGCTCTGAATCATTCTCTATGGGAACCTTCTCTATAGGAACCTCTCTCTGCTCACAGTACAGTAAAACTACCATTTTAGTCCTAGAGTTAGACAAAGCGGCTACTTCCATTCCCCAGCTCCCACTTAATGGAAGCAAAGCAATCCTTGTGGTGACCTGGGACAACCCAAACCTACGAAATCACTTTCAAGCAAGTCTCTTGTCTGTAAAAATCAGACTAAGATCCTATAACCACAATGTTAATTTGTTACAGTTTATAATTAGTTTTAAACAATCTCTGATCCATATAAAGGATTTGGAAACTTGTTGTGATAAAGCACATTGATGGGACATCTAGAAGCAGGAGGCCTGGAAATTCAGCATTGTGAATGATCAGTGCTTTAACTCCTCTGCCTTCCACCTGTATCAGTCCTGACTAACTGCTGATTTCAGGGCAATTCCCTCCCCATTAAGAGCCAGATGAGGCTCCGGTCTCCAGTGGAAGATGGTGGCTGTAATTCCATCCAGGGAATGGGGTGGGGTTTGCAGACATCAATAAACCACAGCACATCCCCTCTTGTGGTTCATGATGTCATTGGAATGACTCAATAGAATTACAGCCTTATGTTGATTTGGGCGTATATTATTCTACTGAAATTAAAGCTTTTGAAATAGGAGCTTATTGATTTTAATAACTCCAGTTATATAATTCCTTTCTGATGTTAGTGCTTCAATAAACATTTCTCAAGTCAAATTTTACTCCTGATCCATCCTTGCCAGCTTTAGGCTCAGAACTGATATATTGGAATAATCCTCTTCGTTTTAAGTCCCACAGACACTGTGCTGTTCACATGATGTCACTCTGTGTATATTCCTTCATTTACTACTGGTGAGTCATTATTATCGTAGCTAATAGAAAGAGGATTATCCCTTTATTAAATCAAAGGCATTTGGTGGCATTTTGGTGGTGGTGCTTTGCCTCTTTGATTCTTAACCCTTTAAATTACATGAGTCAGGATTTTCATCATGGGCTGTCACCCATGAAAGGCACATAACTGCTGCTAGATGCTTGCCACAGAGTGGTCAGGGAAATGAAGACTATTAATTCCTCTCCCAAGGTGAGATCATACAGCAGGATGATGACAGAGCAAGTCCCTTAGAGGCAAAGCAGCATAAGAGTCTTAGAGTCTGATTGTAGTTTCTCTGACACCTTTTAATTCATAAAATAGAATTAATCTCTACCTCAGCAGCGGTGTTGTGATTATAATACCTTGCAAAGGCAGTAGAATAAGATATTACTGTAAGTGAAATGATCAATATTGTAAGAAAAGTCCAACAGGGAACAGGGCTGTCTTGCTGTGAGAGGAAGAAATGCTACCCCATAGTTTAGAAAGGCAAATATTTCTCACCATAATCTTTTCTAGAGAACAGCTCTCGTGCAATGGAAGTTTTTCAGAAGGCTGCCGAGCTATGAAGAACTGAAAGATCAACTGAGAAATTAATAATGTCTGCATTTAATACAGGAACCAATTTCTCAAGGAAATTGCAGTATTTAAAATTAGTTTTCATGCTAACCTGAAATGTCAGGTTTTCCCCACAAACCAGGATTTCTAAGATTTAGAGTCAGCTAAGCATATCACTACAATTGTGTGAAAGAATGACATACACGAATGCAATTGTGTGTTATTAAATATCCATCTTTGCAACCTTGGTATAAAAATAAAAATCTAAGCATTCATTAAAATTATGAAGTCAAACCCAAATACTTTGACTTCATAAAATTCCTCTCAACAAAGCCAAGATGCTTCTTTTTAACTTTCCCATGGAAAACTTTGCCAAAATTGATACCCTCCCTGGAGAAACATTTCAATTTTAGTGAAACTGCATTTATCAAGAGCAAACGGCTCTGTCAAAAACATTTCAAAGAGCTCTATTTAATTTAAACAGTGATGATGGCTGCGATAGAAACAAAAGCTGTCCACTTGCACTACCGCAAGAAGAATGATTCCAGAAAGCAGCTCCTAGACCTGTAATATCTCTTTACAGTAATCTTAAGGTCTCCATGAGTGGCTGGTAAGAAATGCATTAAGCTGCCCCCCATCAATCGTGTCTCTCTCTGGTTTAAAGGAAAGGATGCCAAGTCAGCCATCACCTTAGAGGAAACAGCAGCTGCAGGGAGAATGTACAAGACTGAATGAAATCTTGCTGGCACATTTCCTTCTCTTATCTACCCTGTCACCCACTATCAGACGGTGGATTATAATAAAGAACACAAGGTTGAAACACAATTATCCATGGATGTGTTTGAGGACTCACAAATCTGCTAATGTTACTAACAAGCTGAGTTACCCATTGCAGAACACATCAGCACTCCAGACAACGGCTTAACTGTTAATGAAACCTAAATCTCAGCTCCAGAGATAAATTTCAAGCTTCTTGTGGCTTAAACCTAGAAGCCAATACATCATGGAATCTTTTAAGAATTATCTAGAGAACAAGTAATGTTGGTAAGTTGCCATCATTAAATCTTTGCTTATTTCACATCTGAGGGATCTAAGAAGCAAGATGTTGTCATTGAAATTATGTGTTATGCTTTCGTTACAGCGTGGCAAAATCCACTATTAAATACTGCACCAGGAGTATCAGAACCAGGGTATTAATGCCTTTAACGGGAAGGAATAAGCTTCTGGATTCACAATCCTAAGAGTATTCTAACAGGAACCAATGTCAGTCTGGTGCTGAGGAAGTCAACAGCTTTAAAAATACAGCTACTCAATATGATGCCACATATGTAAGTAGGAGCCTGGAAATCCAGGTTTACTGCTCACTTTTGTAACAACAGACTTCCATTATGACTATGGAAAGGCCTTTTCTCTTAAATAAACCTTACCTTTTATAAATATATATTGCTGAGTTATGTGTTTATAATATGCTTTACTGTTATGACATTATGGGGAAAGAGATGCTTTTTTTGGAATAAGAATGTCCTTTTGCTTTAAATAGGTATATACCAGTTTCAGAGGAGGATAAACTAAATGG